>NW_025063708.1:0-51648 GCF_018153295.1 Drosophila grimshawi | reverse complement strand
GAAAATATGTAGTCTCGAAGTCATTTCGAGAAATTGACGTTTAAGTTTCTGTTTCCAAATTCTAGCGGATGTATCTTCGCCAATAATTGTCAGAAGTTAGAATTTCTTTCAAATTATGAAGCCCTTTTTATATATTTTGACTCTGGTTCGAGTGCTGAAAATATGTAATCTCGAAGTCATTTCAAGAAATTGACGTTTTAAGTTTCTGTGCCAAAATTCAAATGGATGTATCTTCGCCAATAATTGTCAGAAGTTAGAATTTCTTTCAACATTATGAAACCCTTTTTATATATTTTGACTATGCATCAAAAGCTGAAAATATGTAGTCTCGAAGTCATTTCGAGAAATTTACGTATTACGTATTACGTATTCCAAATTCAAATGGATGTATCTTCGCCAATAATTGTCAGAAGTTAGAATTTCTTTCAACATTATGAAACCCTTTTTATATATTTTGATTCTGCATCAAAAGCTGAAAGTATGTAGTCTCGGAGTCATTGCTAGAAATTGACGTTTTAAGTTTCTGTTTCCAAGTTCAGACGGATGTATCTTCGCCAATAATTGTCAGAAGTTAGAATTTCTTTCAACATTATGAAGCGCTCTTTATATATTGTGACTCTGCATCAAAAGCTGAAAATATGTAGTCTCGAAGTCATTTCGAGAAATTGACGTTTTTAAGTTTCGGTTTCCAAATTCAAACGGATGTATCTTCGCCAATAATTGTCAGAAGTTAGAATTTCATTCAACATTATGAAGCCCTTTTTATATATTTTGATTCTGCATCAAAAGCTGAAAATATGTAGTCTCGAAGTCAATTCGAGAAATTGACGTTTTAAGTTTCTGTTTCCAAATTCAAACGGATGTATCTTCGCCAATAATTGTCAGAAGTTAGAATTTCTTTCAACACTATGAAGCCCTTTTTATATATTTTGACTCTGCATCAAAAGCTGAAAATATGTAGTCTCGAAGTCATTTCGCGAAATTGACGTTTTAAGTTTCTGTTTCCAAATTCAGACGGATGTATCTTCGCCAATAATTGTCAGAAGTTAGAATTTCTTTCAACATTATGAAGCCCTTTTTATATATTTTGACTCTGCATCAAAAGCTGAAAATATGTAGTCGCGAAGTCATTTCGAGAAATTGACGTTTTAAGTTTCGGTTTCCAAATTCAAACGGATGTATCTTCGCCAATAATTGTCAGAAGTTAGAATTTCATTCAACATTATGAAGCCCTTTTTATATATTTTGATTCTGCATCAAAAGCTGAAAATATGTAGCCTCGAAGTCATTTCGAGAAATTGACGTTTTAAGTTTCTGTTTCCAAATTCAAACGGATGTATCTTCGCCAATAATTGTCAGAAGTTAGAATTTCTTTCAACACTATGAAGCCCTTTTTTATAAATTTTGATTCTGCATCAAAAGCTGAAAATATGTAGTCTCGAAGTCATTTCGAGAAATCGACGTTTTAAGTTTCTGTTTCCAAATTCAAACGGATGTATCTTCGCCAATAATTGTCAGAAGTTAGAATTTCTTTCAACATTATGAAGCCCCTTTTTATATATTTTGATTCTGCATCAAAAGCTGAAAATATGTAGTCTCGAAGTCATTTCGAGAAATTGACGTTTTAAGTTTCTGTTTCCAAATTCAAACGGATGTATCTTCGCCAATAATTGTCAGAAGTTAGAATTTCTTTCAACATTATGAAGCCCTTTTTATATATTTTGATTCTGCATCAAAAGCTGAAAATATGTAGTCTCGAAGTCATTTTGAGAAATTGACGTTTTAAGTTTCTGTTTCCAAATTCAAACGGATGTATCTTCGTCAATAATTGTCAGAAGTTAGAATTTCTTTCAACACTATGAAGCCCTTTTTTATAAATTTTGATTCTGCATCAAAAGCTGAAAATATGTAGTCTCGAAGTCATTTCGAGAAATCGACGTTTTAAGTCTCTGTTTCCAAATTCAAACGGATGTATCTTCGCCAATAATTGTCAGAAGTTAGAATTTCTTTCAACATTATGAAGCCCTTTTTATATATTTTGATTCTGCATCAAAAGCTGAAAATATGTAGTCTCGAAGTCATTTCGAGATATTGGCGGCTTAAGTTTCTTTTCCCAAATTCAAACGGATGTATCTTCGTCAATAATTGTCAGAAGTGAGAATTTCTTTCAACATTATGAAGCCCTTTTTATATATTTTGATTCTGCATCAAAAGCTGAAAATATGTAGTCTCGAAGTCATTTCGAGAAATTGACGTTTTAAGTTTCTGTTTCCAAATTCAAACGGATGTATCTTCGCCAATAATTGTCAGAAGTTAGAATTTCTTTCAACATTATGAAGCCCTTTTTATATATTTTGACTCTGCATCAAAAGCTGAAAATATGTAGTCTGGAAGTCATTTCGAGAAATTGACGTTTTAAGTTTCTGTTTCCAAATTCAAACGGATGTATCTTCGCCAATAATTGTCAGAAGTTAGAATTTCTTTCAACATTAAGAAGCCCTTTTTACATATTTTGACTATGCATCAAAAGCTGAAAATATGTAGTCTCGAAGTCATTTCGAGAAATTGACGTTTTAAGTTTCTGTTTCCAAATTCAAACGGATGTATCTTCGCCAGAAATTGTCAGAAGTTAGAATTTCTTTCAACATTATGAAGCCCTTTTTATATATTTTGATTCTGCATCAAAAGCTGAAAATATGTAGTCTCGAAGTCATTTCGCGAAATTGACGTTTTAAGTTTCTGTTTCCAAATTCAAACGGATGTATCTTCGTCAATAATTGTCAGAAGTGAGAATTTCTTTCAACATTATGAAGCCCTTTTTATATATTTTGATTCTGCATCAAAAGCTGAAAATATGTAGTCTCGAAGTCATTTCGAGAAATTGACGTTTTAAGTTTCTGTTTCCAAATTCAAACGGATGTATCTTCGCCAATAATTGTCAGAAGTTAGAATTTCTTTCAACATTATGAAGCCCTTTTTATATATTTTGATTCTGCATCAAAGCTGAAAATATGTAGTCTCGAAGTCATTTTGAGAAATTGACGTTTAAAGTTTCTGTTTCCAAATTCAAACGGATGTATCTTCGTCAATAATTGTCAGAAGTTAGAATTTCTTTCAACATTATGAAGCCATTTTTATATATTTTGATTCTGCATCAAAAGCTGAAAATATGTAGTCTCGAAGTCATTTCGAGAAATAGACGTTTTAAGTTTCTGTTTCCAAATTCAAACGGATGTATCTTCGTCAATAATTGTCAGAAGTGAGAATTTCTTTCAACATTATGAAGCCCTTTTTATATATTTTGATTCTGCATCAAAAGCTGAAAATATGTAGTCTCGAAGTCATTTCGAGAAATTGACGTTTTAAGTTTCTGTTTCCAAATTCAAACGGATGTATCTTCGTCAATAATTGTCAGCAGTTAGAATTTCTTTCAACATTATGAAGCCCTTTTTATATATTTTGACCCTGCATCAAAAGCTGAAAATATGTAGTCTCGAAGTCATTTCGCGAAATTGACGTTTTGAAGTTTCTGTTTCCAAATTCAAACGGATGTATCTTCGCCAATAATTGTCAGAAGTTAGAATTTCTTTCAACATTATGAAGCCTTTTTACATATTTTGACTATGCATCGAAAGCTGAAAATATGTAGTCTCGAAGTCATTTCGAGAAATTGACGTTTTAATTTTCTGTTTCCAAATTCAAACGGATGTATCTTCGCCAATAATTGTCAGAAGTTAGAATTTCTTTCAACATTATGAAGCCCATTTTATATATTTTGATTCTGCATCAAAAGCTGAAAATATGTAGTCTCGAAGTCATTTCGAGAAATTGACGTTTTAAGTTTCTGTTTCCAAATTCAAACGGATGTATCTTCGTCAATAATTGTCAGAAGTGAGAATTTCTTTCAACATTATGAAGCCCTTTTTATATATTTTGATTCTGCATCAAAAGCTGAAAATATGTAGTCTCGAAGTCATTTCGAGAAATTGACGTTTTAAGTTTCTGTTTCCAAATTCAAACGGATGTATCTTCGCCAATAATTGTCAGCAGTTAGAATTTCTTTCAACATTATGAAGCCATTTTTATATATTTTGACCCTGCATCAAAAGCTGAAAATATGTAGTCTCGAAGTCATTTCGCGAAATTGACGTTTTAAGTTTCTGTTTCCAAATTCAAACGGATGTATCTTCGCCAACAATTGTCAGAAGTTAGAATTTCTTTCAACATTATGAAGCCCTTTTTATATATTTTGACTCTGCATCAAAAGCTGAAAATATGTAGTCTCGAAGTCATTTCGAGAAATTGACGTTTTAAGTTTCTGTTTCCAAATTCAAATGGATGTATCTTCGCCAATAATTGTCAGAAGTTAGAATTTCTTTCAACATTATGAAGCCCTTTTTATATATGTTGATTCTGCATCAAAAGCTGAAAATATGTAGTCTCGAAGTCATTTCGCGAAATTGATGTTTTAAGTTTCTGTTTCCAAATTCAAACGGATGTATCTTCGCCAATAATTGTCAGAAGTTAGAATTTCTTTCAACATTATGAAGCCCTTTTTATATATTTTGATTCTGCATCAAAAGCTGAAAATATGTAGTCTCCAAGTCATTTCGCGAAATTGACGTTTTAAGTTTCCGTTTCCAAATTCAAACGGATGTATCTTCGCCAATAATTGTCAGAAGTTAGAATTTCTTTCAACATTATGAAGCCCTTTTTATATATTTTGACTCTGCATCAAAAGCTGAAAATATGTAGTCTCGAAGTCATTTCGAGAAATTGACGTTTTAAGTTTCGGTTTCCAAATTCAAACGGATGTATCTTGGCCAATAATTGTCAGAAGTTAGAATTTCTTTCAACATTATGAAGCCCTTTTTATATATTTTGACTGTGCATCAAAAGCTGAAAATATGTAGTCTCGAATTCATTTCGAGAAATTGACGTCTTAAGTTTCTGTTTCCAAATTCAAACGGATGTATCTTCGCCAATAATTTTCAGAAGTCAGAATTTCTTTCAACATTATGAAGCCCTTTTTATATATTTTGACTCTGCATCAAAAGCTGAAAATATGTAGTCTCGAAGTCATTTCGAGAAATTGACGTTTTAAGTTTCTGTTTCCAAATTCAAACGGATGTGTCTTCGCCAATAATTGTCAGAAGTTAGAATTTCTTTCAACATTCTGAAGCCCTTTTTATATATTTTGACTCTGCATCAAAAGCTGAAAATATGTAGCCGCGAAGTCATTTCGAGAAATTGACGTTTTAAGTTACTGTTTCCAAATTCAAACGGATGTATCTTCGCCAATAATTGTCAGAAGTTAGAATTTCTTTCAACATTATGAAGCCCTTTTTATATATTTTGACTCTGCATCAAAAGCTGAAAATATGTAGTCGCGAAGTCATTTCGAGAAATTGACGTTTCAAGTTTCGGTTTCCAAATTCAAACGGATGTATCTTCGCCAATAATTGTCAGAAGTTAGAATTTCTTTCAACATTATGAAGCCCTTTTTATATATTTTGACTCTGCATCAAAAGCTGAAAATATGTAGTCTCGAAGACATTTCGAGAAATTGACGTTTTAAGTTTCTGTTTCCAAATTCAAACGGATGTATCTTCGCCAATAATTGTCAGAAGTTAGAATTTCTTTCAACATTATGAAGCCCTTTTAATATATTTTGATTCTGCATCAAAAGCTGAAAATATGTAGTCTCGAAGTCATTTCGAGAAATCGACGTTTTAAGTTTCTGTTTCCAAATTCAAACGGATGTATCTTCGCCAATAATTGTCAGAAGTTAGAATTTCTTTCAACATTATGAAGCCCTTTTTATATATTTTGATTCTGCATCAAAAGCTGAAAATATGTAGTCTCGAAGTCATTTCGAGAAATCGACGTTTTAAGTCTCTGTTTCCAAATTCAAACGGATGTATCTTCGCCAATAATTGTCAGAAGTTAGAATTTCTTTCAACATTATGAAGCCCTTTTTATATATTTTGACTCTGCTTCAAAAGCTGAAAATATGTAGTCTCGAAGTCATTTCGAGAAATTGACGTTTTAAGTTTCGGTTTCCAAATTCAAACGGATGTATCTTCGCCAATAATTGTCAGAAGTTAGAATTTCTTTCAACATTATGAACCCCTTTTTATATATTTTGATTCTGCATCAAAAGCTGAAAATATGTTGTCTCGAAGTCATTTCGAGATATTGGCGGTTTAAGTTTCTTTTCCCAAATTCAAACGGATGTATCTTCGCCAATAATTGTCAGAAGTCAGAATTTCTTTCAACATTATGAAGCCCTTTTTATATATTTTGACTCTGCATCAAAAGCTGAAAATATGTAGTCTCGAAGTCATTTCGAGAAATTGACGTTTTAAGTTTCTGTTTCCAAATTCAAACGGATGTATCTTCGCCAATAATTGTCAGCAGTTAGAATTTCTTTCAACATTATGAAGCCCTTTTTATATATTTTGATTCTGCATCAAAAGCTGAAAATATGTAGTCTCGAAGTCATTTCGAGAAATTGACGTTTTAAGTTTCTGTTTCCAAATTCAAACGGATGTATCTTCGTCAATAATTGTCAGAAGTGAGAATTTCTTTCAACATTATGAAGCCCTTTTTATATATTTTGATTCTGCATCAAAAGCTGAAAATATGTAGTCTCGAAGTCATTTCGAGAAATTGACGTTTTAAGTTTCTGTTTCCAAATTCAAACGGATGTATCTTCGCCAATAATTGTCAGAAGTGAGAATTTCTTTCAACATTATGAAGCCCTTTTTATATATTTTGATTCTGCATCAAAAGCTGAAAATATGTAGTCTCGAAGTCATTTCGAGAAATTGACGTTTTAAGTTTCTGTTTCCAAATTCAAACGGATGTATCTTCGCCAATAATTGTCAGAAGTTAGAATTTCTTTCAACATTATGAAGCCCTTTTTATATATTTTGATTCTGCATCAAAAGCTGAAAATATGTAGTCTCGAAGTCATTTCGAGAAATCGACGTTTTAAGTCTCTGTTTCCAAATTCAAACGGATGTATCTTCGCCAATAATTGTCAGAAGTTAGAATTTCTTTCAACATTATGAAGCCCTTTTTATATATTTTGACTCTGCTTCAAAAGCTGAAAATATGTAGTCTCGAAGTCATTTCGAGAAATTGACGTTTTAAGTTTCTGTTTCCAAATTCAAACGGATGTATCTTCGTCAATAATTGTCAGAAGTTAGAATTTCTTTCAACATTATGAAGCCCTTTTTATATATTTTGATTCTGCATCAAAAGCTGAAAATATGTAGTCTCGAAGTCATTTCGAGATATTGGCGGTTTAAGTTTCTTTTCCCAAATTCAAACGGATGTATCTTCGCCAATAATTGTCAGAAGTCAGAATTTCTTTCAACATTATGAAGCCCTTTTTATATATTTTGACTCTGCATCAAAAGCTGAAAATATGTAGTCGCGAAGTCATTTCGAGAAATTGACGTTTTAAGTTTCTGTTTCCAAATTCAAACGGATGTATCTTCGCCAATAATTGTCAGAAGTTAGAATTTCTTTCAACATTATGAACCCCTTTTTATATATTTTGATTCTGCATCAAAAGCTGAAAATATGTAGTCTCGAAGTCATTTCGAGATATTGGCGGTTTAAGTTTCTTTTCCCAAATTCAAACGGATGTATCTTCGCCAATAATTGTCAGAAGTCAGAATTTCTTTCAACATTATGAAGCCCTTTTTATATATTTTGACTCTGCATCAAAAGCTGAAAATATGTAGTCGCGAAGTCATTTCGAGAAATTGACGTTTTAAGTTTCTGTTTCCAAATTCAAACGGATGTATCTTCGCCAATAATTGTCAGCAGTTAGAATTTCTTTCAACATTATGAAGCCCTTTTTATATATTTTGACTCTGCTTCAAAAGCTGAAATTATGTAGTCTCGAAGTCATTTCGAGAAATTGACGTTTTAAGTTTCGGTTTCCAAATTCAAACGGATGTATCTTCGCCAATAATTGTCAGAAGTTAGAATTTCTTTCAACATTATGAAGCCCTTTTTATATATTTTGATTCTGCATCAAAAGCTGAAAATATGTAGTCTCGAAGTCATTTCGAGATATTGGCGGTTTAAGTTTCTTTTCCCAAATTCAAACGGATGTATCTTCGCCAATAATTGTCAGAAGTCAGAATTTCTTTCAACATTATGAAGCCCTTTTTATATATTTTGACTCTGCATCAAAAGCTGAAAATATGTAGTCGCGAAGTCATTTCGAGAAATTGACGTTTTAAGTTTCTGTTTCCAAATTCAAACGGATGTATCTTCGCCAATAATTGTCAGCAGTTAGAATTTCTTTCAACATTATGAAGCCCTTTTTATATATTTTGATTCTGCATCAAAAGCTGAAAATATGTAGTCTCGAAGTCATTTCGAGAAATTGACGTTTTAAGTTTCTGTTTCCAAATTCAAACGGATGTATCTTCGTCAATAATTGTCAGAAGTGAGAATTTCTTTCAACATTATGAAGCCCTTTTTATATATTTTGATTCTGCATCAAAAGCTGAAAATATGTAGTCTCGAAGTCATTTCGAGAAATTGACGTTTTAAGTTTCTGTTTCCAAATTCAAACGGATGTATCTTCGCCAATAATTGTCAGCAGTTAGAATTTCTTTCAACATTATGAAGCCATTTTTATATATTTTGATTCTGCATCAAAAGCTGAAAATATGTAGTCTCGAAGTCATTTCGCGAAATTGACGTTTTAAGTTTCCGTTTCCAAATTCAAACGGATGTATCTTCGCCAACAATTGTCAGAAGTTAGAATTTCTTTCAACATTATGAAGTCCTTTTTATATATTTTGACTCTGCATCAAAAGCTGAAAATATGTAGTCTCGAAGTCATTTCGAGATATTGGCGTTTTAAGTTTATTTTACCAAATTCAAACGGATGTGTCTTCGCCAATAATTGTCAGAAGTCAGAATTTCTTTCAACATTATGAAGCCCTTTTTATATATTTTGACCCTGCATCAAAAGCTGAAAATATGTAGTCGCGAAGTCATTTCGAGAAATTGACGTTTTAAGTTTCTGTTTCCAAATTCAAACGGATGTATCTTCGCCAATAATTGTCAGAAGTTAGAATTTCTTTCAACATTATGAAGCCCTTTTTATATATTTTGACTCTGCATCAAAAGCTGAAAATATGTAGTCGCGAAGTCATTTCGAGAAATTGACGTTTCAAGTTTCGGTTTCCAAATTCAAACGGATGTATCTTCGCCAATAATTGTCAGAAGTTAGAATTTCTTTCAACATTATGAAGCCTTTTTTATATATTTTGATTCTGCATCAAAGGCTGAAAATATGTAGTCTCGAAGTCATTTCGAGAAATTGACGTTTTAAGTTTCTGTTTCCAAATTCCAACGGATGTATCTTCTCCAATAATTGTCAGAAGTTAGAATTTCTTTCAACATTATGAAGCCCTTTTAATATATTTTGATTCTGCATCAAAAGCTGAAAATATGTAGTCTCGAAGTCATTTCGAGAAATCGACGTTTTAAGTTTCTGTTTCCAAATTCAAACGGATGTATCTTCGCCAATAATTGTCAGAAGTTAGAATTTCTTTCAACATTATGAAGCCCTTTTTATATATTTTGATTCTGCATCAAAAGCTGAAAATATGTAGTCTCGAAGTCATTTCGAGAAATTGACGTTTTAAGTCTCTGTTTCCAAATTCAAACGGATGTATCTTCGCCAATAATTGTCAGAAGTTAGAATTTCTTTCAACATTATGAAGCCCTTTTTATATATTTTGACTCTGCTTCAAAAGCTGAAAATATGTAGTCTCGAAGTCATTTTCGAGAAATTGACGTTTTAGGTTTCTGTTTCCAAATTCAAACGGATGTATCTTCGCCAATAATTGTCAGAAGTTAGAATTTCTTTCAACATTATGAAGCCCTTTTTATATATTTTGATTCTGCATCAAAAGCTGAAAATATGTAGTCTCGAAGTCATTTCGAGATATTGGCGTTTTAAGTTTCTGTTTCCCAAATTCAAACGGATGTATCTTCGCCAATAATTGTCAGAAGTTAGAATTTCTTTCAACATTATGAAGCCCTTTTTATATATTTTGACTCTGCATCAAAAGCTGAAAATATGTAGTCGCGAAGTCATTTCGAGAAATTGACGTTTTAAGTTTCTGTTTCCAAATTCAAACGGATGTATCTTCGCCAATAATTGTCAGAAGTTAGAATTTCTTTCAACATTATGAAGCCCTTTTTATATATTTTGACTCTGCATCAAAAGCTGAAAATATGTAGTCTCGAAGTCATTTCGAGAAATTGACGTTTTAAGTTTCTGTTTCCAAATTCAAACGGATGTATCTTCGCCAATAATTGTCAGAAGTTAGAATTTCTTTCAACATTATGAAGCCCTTTTTATATATTTTGATTCTGCATCAAAAGCTGAAAATATGTAGTCTCGAAGTCATTTCGAGAAATTGACGTTTTAAGTTTCTGTTTCCAAATTCAAACGGATGTATCTTCGCCAATAATTGTCAGAAGTTAGAATTTCTTTCAACATTATGAAGCCCTTTTTATATATTTTGATTCTGCATCAAAAGCTGAAAATATGTAGTCTCGAAATCATTTCGCGAAATTGACGTTTTAAGTTTCCGTTTCCAAATTCAAACGGATGTATCTTCGCCAATAATTGTCAGAAGTTAGAATTTCTTTCAACATTATGAAGCCCTTTTTATATATTTTGACTCTGCATCAAAAGCTGAAAATATGTAGTCTCGAAGTCATTTCGAGATATTGGCGTTTTAAGTTTCTTTTTCCAAATTCAAACGGATGTATCTTCGCCAATAATTGTCAGAAGTCAGAATTTCTTTCAACATTATGAAGCCCTTTTTATATATTTTGATTCTGCATCAAAAGCTGAAAATATGTAGTCGCGAAGTCATTTCGAGAAATTGACGTTTTAAGTTTCTGTTTCCAAATTCAAACGGATGTATCTTCGCCAATAATTGTCAGAAGTTAGAATTTCTTTCAACATTATGAAGCCCTTTTTATATATTTTGACTCTGCATCAAAAGCTGAAAATATGTAGTCGCGAAGTCATTTCGAGAAATTGACGTTTTAAGTTTCGGTTTCCAAATTCAAACGGATGTATCTTCGCCAATAATTGTCAGAAGTTAGAATTTCTTTCAACATTATGAAGCCCTTTTTATATATTTTGATTCTGCATCAAAAGCTGAAAATATGTAGTCTCGAAGTCATTTCGAGAAATTGACGTTTTACGTTTCTGTTTCCAAATTCAACCGGATGTATCTTCGCCAATAATTGTCAGAAGTTAGAATTTCTTTCAACATTATGAAGCCCTTTTTATATATTTTGACTCTGCATCAAAAGCTGAAAATATGTAGTCTCGAAGTCATTTCGAGAAATCGACGTTTTAAGTTTCTGTTTCCCAAATTCAAACGGATGTATCTTCGCCAATAATTGTCAGAAGTCAGAATTTCTTTCAACATTATGAAGCCCTTTTTATATATTTTGATTCTGCATCAAAAGCTGAAAATATGTAGTCTCGAAGTCATTTCGAGAAATTGACGTTTTAAGTTTCTGTTTCCAAATTCAAACGGATGTATCTTCGTCAATAATTGTCAGAAGTTAGAATTTCTTTCAACATTATGAAGCCCTTTTTATATATTTTGACTCTGCATCAAAAGCTGAAAATATGTAGTCTCGAAGTCATTTCGAGAAATTGACGTTTTAAGTTTCTGTTTCCAAATTCAAACGGATGTATCTTCGCCAATAATTGTCAGAAGTTAGAATTTCTTTCAACATTATGAAGCCCTTTTTATATATTTTGACTATGCATCAAAAGCTGAAAATATGTAGTCTCGAAGTCATTTCGAGAAATTGACGTTTTAAGTTTCTGTTTCCAAATTCAAACGGATGTATCTTCGCCAATAATTGTCAGAAGTTAGAATTTCTTTCAACATTATGAAGCCCTTTTTATATATTTTGACCCTGCATCAAAAGCTGAAAATATGTAGTCTCGAAGTCATTTCGAGAAATTGACGTTTTAAGTTTCTGTTTCCAAATTCAAACGGATGTATCTTCGCCAATAATTGTCAGAAGTTAGAATTTCTTTCAACATTATGAAGCCCTTTTTATATATTTTGATTCTGCATCAAAAGCTGAAAATATGTAGTCTCGAAGTCATTTCGAGAAATTGACGTTTTAAGTTTCTGTTTCCAAATTCAAACGGATGTATCTTCGCCAATAATTGTCAGAAGTTAGAATTTCTTTCAACATTATGAAGCCCTTTTTATATATTTTGATTCTGCATCAAAAGCTGAAAATATGTAGTCTCGAAGTCATTTCGAGAAATTGACGTTTTAAGTTTCTGTTTCCAAATTCAAACGGATGTATCTTCGCCAATAATTGTCAGAAGTTAGAATTTCTTTCAACATTATGAAGCCCTTTTTATATATTTTGATTCTGCATCAAAAGCTGAAAATATGTAGTCTCGAAGTCATTTCGAGAAATTGACGTTTTAAGTTTCTGTTTCCAAATTCAAACGGATGTATCTTCGCCAATAATTGTCTGCAGTTAGAATTTCTTTCAACATTATGAAGCCCTTTTTATATATTTTGATCCTGCATCAAAAGCTGAAAATATGTAGTCTCGAAGTCATTTCGAGAAATTGACGTTTTAAGTTTCTGTTTCCAAATTCAAACGGATGTATCTTCGCCAATAATTGTCAGAAGTTAGAATTTCTTTCAACATTATGAAGCCCTTTTTATATATTTTGATTCTGCATCAAAAGCTGAAAATATGTAGTCGCGAAGTCATTTCGAGAAATTTACGTTTTAAGTTTCTGTTTCCAAATTCAAATGGATGTATCTTCGCCGATAATTGTCAGAAGTTAGAATTTCTTTCAACATTATGAAGCCCTTTTTATATATTTTGATTCTGCATCAAAAGCTGAAAATATGTAGTCTCGAAGTCATTTCGCGAAATTGACGTTTTAAGTTTCTGTTTCCAAATTCAAACGGATGTATCTTCGCCAATAATTGTCAGAAGTTAGAATTTCTTTCAACATTATGAAGCCCTTTTTATATATTTTGATTCTGCATCAAAAGCTGAAAATATGTAGTCTCGAAGTCATTTCGCGAAATTGACGTTTTAAGTTTCAATTTCCAAATTCAGACGGATGTATCTTCGCCAATAATTGTCAGAAGTCAGAATTTCTTTCAACATTATGAAGCGCTTTTTATATATTTTGACTCTGCATCAAAAGCTGAAAATATGTAGTCTCGAAGTCATTTCGAGAAATTGACGTTTTAAGTTTCTGTTTCCAAATTCAAACGGATGTATCTTCGCCAATAATTGTCAGAAGTTAGAATTTCTTTCAACATTATGAAGCCCTTTTTATATATTTTGATTCTGCATCAAAAGCTGAAAATATGTAGTCTCGAAGTCATTTCGCGAAATTGACGTTTTAAGTTTCTGTTTCCAAATTCAAACGGATGTATCTTCGCCAATAATTGTCAGAAGTTAGAATTTCTTTCAACATTATGAAGCCCTTTTTATATATTTTGATTCTGCATCAAAAGCTGAAAATATGTAGTCTCGAAGTCATTTCGCGAAATTGACGTTTTAAGTTTCAATTTCCAAATTCAGACGGATGTATCTTCGCCAATAATTGTCAGAAGTCAGAATTTCTTTCAACATTATGAAGCCCTTTTTATATATTTTGACTCTGCATCAAAAGCTGAAAATATGTAGTCTCGAAGTCATTTCGAGAAATTGACGTTTTAAGTTTCTGTTTCCAAATTCAAACGGATGTATCTTCGCCAATAATTGTCAGAAGTTAGAATTTCTTTCAACATTATGAAGCCCTTTTTATATATTTTGATTCTGCATCAAAAGCTGAAAATATGTAGTCTCGAAGTCATTTCGAGAAATTGACGTTTTAAGTTTCTGTTTCCAAATTCAAACGGATGTATCTTCGTCAATAATTGTCAGAAGTTAGAATTTCTTTCAACATTATGAAGCCCTTTTTATATATTTTGATTCTGCATCAAAAGCTGAAAATATGTAGTCTCGAAGTCATTTCGAGAAATTGACGTTTTAAGTTTCTGTTTCCAAATTCAAACGGATGTATCTTCGCCAATAATTGTCAGAAGTTAGAATTTCTTTCAACATTATGAAGCCCTTTTTATATATTTTGACTATGCATCAAAAGCTGAAAATATGTAGTCTCGAAGTCATTTCGAGAAATTGACGTTTTAAGTTTCTGTTTCCAAATTCAAACGGATGTATCTTCGCCAATAATTGTCAGAAGTTAGAATTTCTTTCAACATTATGAAGCCCTTTTTATATATTTTGACCCTGCATCAAAAGCTGAAAATATGTAGTCTCGAAGTCATTTCGCGAAATTGACGTTTTAAGTTTCTGTTTCCAAATTCAAACGGATGTATCTTCGCCAATAATTGTCAGAAGTTAGAATTTCTTTCAACATTATGAAGCCCTTTTTATATATTTTGATTCTGCATCAAAAGCTGAAAATATGTAGTCTCGAAGTCATTTCGCGAAATTGACGTTTTAAGTTTCTGTTTCCAAATTCAAACGGATGTATCTTCGCCAATAATTGTCAGAAGTTAGAATTTCTTTCAACATTATGAAGCCCTTTTTATATATTTTGATTCTGCATCAAAAACTGAAAATATGTAGTCTCGAAGACATTTCGCGAAATTGACGTTTTAAGTTTCTGTTTCCAAATTCAAACGGATGTATCTTCGCCAATAATTGTCAGAAGTTAGAATTTCTTTCAACATTATGAAGCCCTTTTTATATATTTTGATTCTGCATCAAAAGCTGAAAATATGTAGTCTCGAAGTCATTTCGAGAAATTGACGTTTTAAGTTTCTGTTTCCAAATTCAAACGGATGTATCTTCGCCAATAATTGTCTGCAGTTAGAATTTCTTTCAACATTATGAAGCCCTTTTTATATATTTTGACCCTGCATCAAAAGCTGAAAATATGTAGTCTCGAAGTCATTTCGAGAAATTGACGTTTTAAGTTTCTGTTTCCAAATTCAAACGGATGTATTTTCGCCAATAATTGTCAGAAGTTAGAATTTCTTTCAACATTATGAAGCCCTTTTTATATATTTTGATTCTGCATCAAAAGCTGAAAATATGTAGTCGCGAAGTCATTTCGAGAAATTTACGTTTTAAGTTGCTGTTTCCAAATTCAAATGGATGTATCTTCGCCAATAATTGTCAGAAGTTAGAATTTCTTTCAACATTATGAAGCCCTTTTTATATATTTTGATTCTGCATCAAAAGCTGAAAATATGTAGTCTCGAAGTCATTTCGCGAAATTGACGTTTTAAGTTTCTGTTTCCAAATTCAAACGGATGTATCTTCGCCAATAATTGTCAGAAGTTAGAATTTCTTTCAACATTATGAAGCCCTTTTTATATATTTTGATTCTGCATCAAAAGCTGAAAATATGTAGTCTCGAAGTCATTTCGCGAAATTGACGTTTTAAGTTTCAATTTCCAAATTCAGACGGATGTATCTTCGCCAATAATTGTCAGAAGTCAGAATTTCTTTCAACATTATGAAGCGCTTTTTATATATTTTGACTCTGCATCAAAAGCTGAAAATATGTAGTCTCGAAGTCATTTCGAGAAATTGACGTTTTAAGTTTCTGTTTCCAAATTCAAACGGATGTATCTTCGCCAATAATTGTCTGCAGTTAGAATTTCTTTCAACATTATGAAGCCCTTTTTATATATTTTGATCCTGCATCAAAAGCTGAAAATATGTAGTCTCGAAGTCATTTCGAGAAATTGACGTTTTAAGTTTCTGTTTCCAAATTCAAACGGATGTATCTTCGCCAATAATTGTCAGAAGTTAGAATTTCTTTCAACATTATGAAGCCCTTTTTATATATTTTGATTCTGCATCAAAAGCTGAAAATATGTAGTCTCGAAGTCATTTCGAGAAATTGACGTTTTAAGTTTCTGTTTCCAAATTCAAACGGATGTATCTTCGCCAATAATTGTCAGAAGTTAGAATTTCTTTCAACATTATGAAGCCCTTTTTATATATTTTGATTCTGCATCAAAAGCTGAAAATATGTAGTCGCGAAGTCATTTCGAGAAATTGACGTTTTAAGTTTCTGTTTCCAAATTCAAACGGATGTATCTTCGCCAATAATTGTCAGAAGTTAGAATTTCTTTCAACATTATGAAGCCCTTTTTATATATTTTGATTCTGCATCAAAAGCTGAAAATATGTAGTCTCGAAGTCATTTCGCGAAATTGACGTTTTAAGTTTCTGTTTCCAAATTCAAACGGATGTATCTTCGCCAATAATTGTCAGAAGTTAGAATTTCTTTCAACATTATGAAGCCCTTTTTATATATTTTGATTCTGCATCAAAAGCTGAAAATATGTAGTCTTGAAGTCATTTCGAGAACTAGACGATTAAGTTTCAGTTTCCAAATTCAAACGGATGTATCTTCGCCAATAATTGTCAGAAGTTAGAATTTCTTTCAACATTCTGAACCCCATTATATATATTTCGATTAAGCATCAAAAGCTGAAAATATGTAGTCTCGAAGTCATTTCGAGAAATTGACGTTTTAAGTTTTTGTTTCCAAATTCAAACGGATGTATTTTCGCCAATAATTGTCAGAAGTTAGAATTTCTTTCAACATTATGAAGCCCTTTTTATATATTTTGATTCTGCATCAAAAGCTGAATATATGTAGTCTCGAAGTCATTTCGAGAAATTGACGTTTTAAGTTTCTGTTTCCAAATTCAAACGGATGTATCTTCGTCAATAATTGTCAGAAGTTAGAGTTTCTTTCAACACTATGAAGCCCTTTTTATAAATTTTGATTCTGCATCAAAAGCTGAAAATATGTAGTCTCGAAGTCATTTCGAGAAATCGACGTTTTAAGTCTCTGTTTCCAAATTCAAACGGATGTATCTTCGCCAATAATTGTCAGAAGTCAGAATTTCTTTCAACATTATGAAGCCCTTTTTATATATTTTGATTCTGCATCAAAAGCTGAAAATATGTAGTCTCGAAGTCATTTCGAGAAATTGACGTTTTAAGTTTCTGTTTCCAAATTCAAACGGATGTATCTTCGCCAATAATTGTCTGCAGTTAGAATTTCTTTCAACATTATGAAGCCCTTTTTATATAATTTGACTCTGCATCAAAAGCTGAAAATATGTAGTCTCGAAGTCATTTCGAGAAATTGACGTTTTAAGTTTCTGTTTCCAAATTCAAACGGATGTATCTTCGCCAATAATTGTCAGAAGTTAGAATTTCTTTCAACATTATGAAGCCCTTTTTATATATTTTGACTCTGCATCAAAAGCTGAAAATATGTAGTCTCGAAGTCATTTCGAGAAATTGACGTTTTAAGTTTCTGTTTCCAAATTCAAACGGATGTATCTTCGCCAATAATTGTCAGAAGTTAGAATTTCTTTCAACATTATGAACCCCTTTTTATATATTTTGATTCTGCATCAAAAGCTGAAAATATGTAGTCTCGAAGTCATTTCGAGACATTGACGTTTTAAGTATCTGTTTCCAAATTCAAACGGATGTATCTTCTCCAATAATTGTCAGAAGTTAGAATTTCTTTAAACATTATGAAGCCCTTTTTATATATTTTGACACTGCATCAAAAGCTGAAAATATGTAGTCTCGAAGTCATTTCGAGAAGTTGACGTTTTAAGTTTCTGTTTCCAAATTCAAACGGATGTATCTTCGCCAATAATTGTCAGAAGTTAGAATTTCTTTCAACATTATGAAGCCCTTTTATATATTTTGACTATGCATCAAAAGCTGAAAATATGTAGTCTCGAAGTCATTTCGCGAAATTGACGTTTAGAGTTTCTGTTTCCAAATTCAAACGGATGTATCTTCGTCAATAATTGTCAGAAGTTAGAATTTCTTTCAACATTATGAAGCCCTTTTTATATATTTTGATTCTGCATCAAATGCTGAAAATATGTAGTCTCGGAGTCATTTCGAGAAATTTACGTTTTAAGTTTCTGTTTCCAAATTCAAATGGATGTATCTTCGCCAATAATTGTCAGAAGTTAGAATTTCTTTCAACATTATGAAGCCCTTTTTATATATTTTGACTATGCATCAAAAGCTGAAAATATGTAGTCTCGAAGTCATTTCGCGAAATTGACGTTTTAAGTTTCTGTTTCCAAATTCAAACGGATGTATCTTCGCCAATAATTGTCAGAAGTTAGAATTTCTTTCAACATTATGAAGCCCTTTTTATATATTTTGATTCTGCATCAAAAGCTGAAAATATGTAGTCTCGAAGTCATTTCGCGAAAATTGACGTTTTAAGTTTCAATTTCCAAATTCAGACGGATGTATCTTCGCCAATAATTGTCAGAAGTCAGAATTTCTTTCAACATTATGAAGCGCTTTTTATATATTTTGACTCTGCATCAAAAGCTGAAAATATGTAGTCTCGAAGTCATTTCGAGAAATTGACGTTTTAAGTTTCTGTTTCCAAATTCAAACGGATGTATCTTCGCCAATAATTGTCAGAAGTTAGAATTTCTTTCAACATTATGAAGCCCTTTTTATATATTTTGATTCTGCATCAAAAGCTGAATATATGTAGTCTCGAAGTCATTTCGAGAAATTGGCGTTTTAAGTTTCTGTTTCCAAATTCAAACGGATGTATCTTCGTCATTAATTGTCAGAAGTTAGAGTTTCTTTCAACACTATGAAGCCCTTTTTATAAATTTTGATTCTGCATCAAAAGCTGAAAATATGTAGTCTCGAAGTCATTTCGAGAAATCGACGTTTTAAGTCTCTGTTTCCAAATTCAAACGGATGTATCTTCGCCAATAATTGTCAGAAGTCAGAATTTCTTTTAACATTATGAAGCCCTTTTTATATATTTTGATTCTGCATCAAAAGCTGAAAATATGTAGTCTCGAAGTCATTTCGCGAAATTGACGTTTTAAGTTTCAATTTCCAAATTCAGACGGATGTATCTTCGCCAATAATTGTCAGAAGTCAGAATTTCTTTCAACATTATGAAGCGCTTTTTATATATTTTGACTCTGCATCAAAAGCTGAAAATATGTAGTCTCGAAGTCATTTCGAGAAATTGACGTTTTAAGTTTCTGTTTCCAAATTCAAACGGATGTATCTTCGCCAATAATTGTCAGAATTTCTTTCAACATTATGAAGCCCTTTTTATATATTTTGACACTGCATCAAAAGCTGAAAATATGTAGTCTCGAAGTCATTTCGAGAAATTGACGTTTTAAGTTTCTGTTTCCAAATTCAAACGGATGTATCTTCGCCAATAATTGTCAGAAGTTATAATTTCTTTCAACATTATGAAGCCCTTTTTATATATTTTGACTATGCATCAAAAGCTGAAAATATGTAGTCTCGAAGTCATTTCGAGAAATTGATGTTTTAAGTTTCTGTTTCCCAATTCAAACGATGTATCTTCGCCAATAATTGTCAGAAGTTAGAATTTCTTTCAACATTATGAAGCCCTTTTTATATATTTTGATTCTGCATCAAAAGCTGAAAATATGTAGTCTCGAAGTCATTTCGAGAAATTTACGTATTAAGTTTCTGTTTCCAAATTCAAATGGATGTATCTTCGCCAATAATTGTCAGAAGTTAGAATTTCTTTCAACATTATGAAGCCCTTTTTATATATTTTGATTCTGCATCAAAAGCTGAAAATATGTAGTCTCGAAGTCATTTCGCGAAATTGACGTTTTAAGTTTCTGTTTCCAAATTCAAACGGATGTATCTTCGCCAATAATTGTCAGAAGTTAGAATTTCTTTCAACATTATGAACCCCTTTTTATATATTTTGATCCTGCATCAAAAGCTGAAAATATGTAGTCTCGAAGTCATTTCGCGAAATTGACGTTTTAAGTTTCAATTTCCAAATTCAGACGGATGTATCTTCGCCAATAATTGTCAGAAGTCAGAATTTCTTTCAACATTATGAAGCGCTTTTTATATATTTTGACTCTGCATCAAAAGCTGAAAATATGTAGTCTCGAAGTCATTTCGAGAAATTGACGTTTTAAGTTTCTGTTTCCAAATTCAAACGGATGTATCTTCGCCAATAATTGTCAGAATTTCATTCAACATTATGAAGCCCTTTTTATATATTTTGATTCTGCATCAAAAGCTGAATATATGTAGTCTCGAAGTCATTTCGAGAAATTGACGTTTTAAGTTTCTGTTTCCAAATTCAAACGGATGTATCTTCGTCAATAATTGTCAGAAGTTAGAGTTTCTTTCAACACTATGAAGCCCTTTTTATAAATTTTGATTCTGCATCAAAAGCTGAAAATATGTAGTCTCGAAGTCATTTCGAGAAATCGACGTTTTAAGTTTCTGTTTCCAAATTCAAACGGATGTATCTTCGCCAATAATTGTCAGAAGTTAGAATTTCTTTCAACATTATGAAGCCCTTTTTATATATTTTGACTCTGCATCAAAAGCTGAAAATATGTAGTCTCGAAGTCATTTCGAGAAATTGATGTTTTAAGTTTCTGTTTCCCAATTCAAACGGATGTATCTTCGCCAATAATTGTCAGAAGTTAGAATTTTCTTTCAACATTAATGAAGCCCTTTTTATATATTTTGACCCTGCATCAAAAGCTGAAAATATGTAGTCTCGAAGTCATTTCGAGAAATTGACGTTTTAAGTTTCTGTTTCCAAATTCAAATGGATGTATCTTCGCCAATAATTGTCAGAAGTTAGAATTTCTTTCAACATTATGAAGCCCTTTTTATATATTTTGATTCTGCATCAAAAGCTGAAAATATGTAGTCTCGAAGTCATTTCGCGAAATTGACGTTTTAAGTTTCTGTTTCCAAATTCAAACGGATGTATCTTCGCCAATAATTGTCAGAAGTTAGAATTTCTTTCAACATTATGAAGCCCTTTTTATATATTTTGATTCTGCATCAAAAGCTGAAAATATGTAGTCTCGAAGTCATTTCGCGAAATTGACGTTTTAAGTTTCTGTTTCCAAATTCAAACGGATGTATCTTCGCCAATAATTGTCAGAAGTCAGAATTTCTTTCAACATTATGAAGCCCTTTTTATATATTTTGACTCTGCATCAAAAGCTGAAAATATGTAGTCTCGAAGTCATTTCGAGAAATTGAGGTTTTAAGTTTCTGTTTCCAAATTCAAACGGATGTATCTTCGCCAATAATTGTCAGAAGTTAGAATTTCTTTCAACATTATGAAGCCCTTTTTATATATTTTGATTCTGCATCAAAAGCTGAAAATATGTAGTCTCGAAGTCATTTCGCGAAATTGACGTTTTAAGTTTCTGTTTCCAAATTCAAACGGATGTATCTTCGCCAATAATTGTCAGAAGTTAGAATTTCTTTCAACATTATGAAGCCCTTTTTATATATTTTGATTCTGCATCAAAAGCTGAAAATATGTAGTCTCGAAGTCATTTCGAGAAATTGACGTTTTAAGTTTCTGTTTCCAAATTCAAACGGATGTATCTTCGTCAATAATTGTCAGAAGTTAGAATTTCTTTCAACACTATGAAGCCCTTTTTATAAATTTTGATTCTGCATCAAAAGCTGAAAATATGTAGTCTCGAAGTCATTTCGAGAAATCGACGTTTTAAGTCTCTGTTTCCAAATTCAAACGGATGTATCTTCGCCAATAATTGTCAGAAGTTAGAATTTCTTTCAACATTATGAAGCCCTTTTTATATATTTTGACTCTGCATCAAAAGCTGAAAATATGTAGTCTCGAAGTCATTTCGAGATATTGGCGGTTTAAGTTTCTTTTCCCAAATTCAAACGGATGTATCTTCGTCAATAATTGTCAGAAGTGAGAATTTCTTTCAACATTATGAAGCCCTTTTTATATATTTTGATTCTGCATCAAAAGCTGAAAATATGTAGTCTCGAAGTCATTTCGAGAAATTGAGGTTTTAAGTTTCTGTTTCCAAATTCAAACGGGATGTATCTTCGCCAATAATTGTCAGAGTTAGAATTTCTTTCAACATTATGAAGCCCTTTTTATATATTTTGATTCTGCATCAAAAGCTGAAAATATGTAGTCTCGAAGTCATTTCGCGAAATTGACGTTTTAAGTTTCTGTTTCCAAATTCAAACGGATGTATCTTCGCCAATAATTGTCAGAAGTTAGAATTTCTTTCAACATTATGAAGCCCTTTTTATATATTTTGATTCTGCATCAAAAGCTGAAAATATGTAGTCTCGAAGTCATTTCGCGAAATTGACGTTTTAAGTTTCTGTTTCCAAATTCAAACGGATGTATCTTCGCCAATAATTGTCAGAAGTTAGAATTTCTTTCAACATTATGAAGCCCTTTTTATATATTTTGATTCTGCATCAAAAGCTGAAAATATGTAGTCTCGAAGACATTTCGCGAAATTGACGTTTTAAGTTTCTGTTTCCAAATTCAAACGGATGTATCTTCGCCAATAATTGTCAGAAGTTAGAATTTCTTTCAACATTATGAAGCCCTTTTTATATATTTTGATTCTGCATCAAAAGCTGAAAATATGTAGTCTCGAAGTCATTTCGAGAAATGTACGTTTTAGGTTTCTGTTTCCAAATTCAAACGGATGTATCTTCGCCAATAATTGTCAGAAGTTAGAATTTCTTACAACATTATGAAGCCCTTTTTATATATTTTGATTCTGCATCAAAAGCTGAAAATATGTAATCTCGAAGTCATTTCGAGAAATTGACGTTTTAAGTTTCTGTTTCCAAATTCAAACGGATGTATCTTCGTCAATAATTGTCAGAAGTTAGAATTTCTTTCAACACTATGAAGCCCTTTTTATAAATTTTGATTCTGCATCAAAAGCTGAAAATATGTAGTCTCGAAGTCATTTCGAGAAATCGACGTTTTAAGTCTCTGTTTCCAAATTCAAACGGATGTATCTTCGCCAATAATTGTCAGAAGTTAGAATTTCTTTCAACATTATGAAGCCCTTTTTATATATTTTGATTCTGCATCAAAAGCTGAAAATATGTAGTCTCGAAGTCATTTCGAGAAATTGACGTTTTAAGTTTCTTTTTCCAAATTCAAACGGATGTATCTTCGCCAATAATTGTCAGAAGTTAGAATTTCTTTCAACATTATGAAGCCCTTTTTATATATTTTGACTCTGCATCAAAAGCTGAAAATATGTAGTCTCGAAGTCATTTCGCGAAATTGACGTTTTAAGTTTCTGTTTCCAAATTCAAACGGATGTATCTTCGCCAATAATTGTCAGAAGTTAGAATTTCTTTCAACATTATGAAGCCCTTTTTATATATTTTGATTCTGCATCAAAAGCTGAAAATATGTAGTCTCGAAGTCATTTCGAGAAATTGACGTTTTAAGTTTCTGTTTCCAAATTCAAACGGATGTATCTTCGCCAATAATTGTCAGAAGTTAGAATTTCTTTCAACATTATGAAGCCCTCTTTATATATTTTGATTCTGCATCAAAAGCTGAAAATATGTAGTCTCGAAGTCATTTCGAGAAATTTACGTTTTAAGTTTCTGTTTCCAAATTCAAACGGATGTATCTTCGCCAATAATTGTCAGAAGTTAGAATTTCTTTCAACATTATGAAGCCCTTTTTATATATTTTGATTCTGCATCAAAAGCTGAAAATATGTAGTCTCGAAGTCATTTCGCGAAATTGACGTTTTAAGTTTCTGTTTCCAAATTCAAACGGATGTATCTTCGCCAATAATTGTCAGAAGTTAGAATTTCTTTCAACATTATGAAGCCCTTTTTATATATTTTGATTCTGCATCAAAAGCTGAAAATATGTAGTCTCGAAGTCATTTCGCGAAATTGACGTTTTAAGTTTCTGTTTCCAAATTCAGACGGATGTATCTTCGCCAATAATTGTCAGAAGTCAGAATTTCTTTCAACATTATGAAGCCCTTTTTATATATTTTGACTCTGCATCAAAAACTGAAAATATGTAGTCTCGAAGTCATTTCGAGAAATTGACGTTTTAAGTTTCTGTTTCCAAATTCAAACGGATGTATCTTCGCCAATAATTGTCAGAAGTTAGAATTTCTTTCAACATTATGAAGCCCTTTTTATATATTTTGATTCTGCATCAAAAGCTGAAAATATGTAGTCTCGAAGTCATTTCGCGAAATTGACGTTTTAAGTTTCTGTTTCCAAATTCAAACGGATGTATCTTCGCCAATAATTGTCAGAAGTTAGAATTTCTTTCAACATTATGAAGCCCTTTTTATATATTTTGATTCTGCATCAAAAGCTGAAAATATGTAGTCTCGAAGTCATTTCGAGAAATTGACGTTTTAAGTTTCTGTTTCCAAATTCAAACGGATGTATCTTCGTCAATAATTGTCAGAAGTTAGAATTTCTTTCAACACTATGAAGCCCTTTTTATAAATTTTGATTCTGCATCAAAAGCTGAAAATATGTAGTCTCGAAGTCATTTCGAGAAATCGACGTTTTAAGTCTCTGTTTCCAAATTCAAACGGATGTATCTTCGCCAATAATTGTCAGAAGTTAGAATTTCTTTCAACATTATGAAGCCCTTTTTATATATTTTGACTCTGCATCAAAAGCTGAAAATATGTAGTCTCGAAGTCATTTCGAGATATTGGCGGTTTAAGTTTCTTTTCCCAAATTCAAACGGATGTATCTTCGTCAATAATTGTCAGAAGTGAGAATTTCTTTCAACATTATGAAGCCCTTTTTATATATTTTGATTCTGCATCAAAAGCTGAAAATATGTAGTCTCGAAGTCATTTCGAGAAATTGAGGTTTTAAGTTTCTGTTTCCAAATTCAAACGGATGTATCTTCGCCAATAATTGTCAGAAGTTAGAATTTCTTTCAACATTATGAAGCCCTTTTTATATATTTTGATTCTGCATCAAAAGCTGAAAATATGTAGTCTCGAAGTCATTTCGCGAAATTGACGTTTTAAGTTTCTGTTTCCAAATTCAAACGGATGTATCTTCGCCAATAATTGTCAGAAGTTAGAATTTCTTTCAACATTATGAAGCCCTTTTTATATATTTTGATTCTGCATCAAAAGCTGAAAATATGTAGTCTCGAAGTCATTTCGCGAAATTGACGTTTTAAGTTTCTGTTTCCAAATTCAAACGGATGTATCTTCGCCAATAATTGTCAGAAGTTAGAATTTCTTTCAACATTATGAAGCCCTTTTTATATATTTTGATTCTGCATCAAAAGCTGAAAATATGTAGTCTCGAAGACATTTCGCGAAATTGACGTTTTAAGTTTCTGTTTCCAAATTCAAACGGATGTATCTTCGCCAATAATTGTCAGAAGTCAGAATTTCTTTCAACATTATGAAGCCCTTTTTATATATTTTGATTCTGCATCAAAAGCTGAAAATATGTAGTCTCGAAGTCATTTCGAGAAATTGACGTTTTAAGTTTCTGTTTCCAAATTCAAACGGATGTATCTTCGTCAATAATTGTCAGAAGTTAGAATTTCATTCAACATTATGAAGCCCTTTTTATATATTTTGACTCTGCATCAAAAGCTGAAAATATGTAGTCTCGAAGTCATTTCGAGAAATTGACGTTTTAAGTTTCTGTTTCCAAATTCAAACGGATGTATCTTCGTCAATAATTGTCAGAAGTTAGAATTTCTTTCAACACTATGAAGCCCTTTTTATAAATTTTGATTCTGCATCAAAAGCTGAAAATATGTAGTCTCGAAGTCATTTCGAGAAATTGACGTTTTAAGTTTCTGTTTCCAAATTCAAACGGATGTATCTTCGTCAATAATTGTCAGAAGTCAGAATTTCTTTCAACATTATGAAGCCCTTTTTATATATTTTGACTCTGCATCAAAAGCTGAAAATATGTAGTCTCGAAGTCATTTCGAGAAATTGAGGTTTTAAGTTTCTGTTTCCAAATTCAAACGGATGTATCTTCGCCAATAATTGTCAGAAGTTAGAATTTCTTTCAACATTATGAAGCCCTTTTTATATATTTTGATTCTGCATCAAAAGCTGAAAATATGTAGTCTCGAAGTCATTTCGCGAAATTGACGTTTTAAGTTTCTGTTTCCAAATTCAAACGGATGTATCTTCGCCAATAATTGTCAGAAGTTAGAATTTCTTTCAACATTATGAAGCCCTTTTTATATATTTTGATTCTGCATCAAAAGCTGAAAATATGTAGTCTCGAAGTCATTTCGAGAAATTGACGTTTTAAGTTTCTGTTTCCAAATTCAAACGGATGTATCTTCGTCAATAATTGTCAGAAGTTAGAATTTCTTTCAACACTATGAAGCCCTTTTTATAAATTTTGATTCTGCATCAAAAGCTGAAAATATGTAGTCTCGAAGTCATTTCGAGAAATCGACGTTTTAAGTCTCTGTTTCCAAATTCAAACGGATGTATCTTCGCCAATAATTGTCAGAAGTTAGAATTTCTTTCAACATTATGAAGCCCTTTTTATATATTTTGACTCTGCATCAAAAGCTGAAAATATGTAGTCTCGAAGTCATTTCGAGATATTGGCGGTTTAAGTTTCTTTTCCCAAATTCAAACGGATGTATCTTCGTCAATAATTGTCAGAAGTGAGAATTTCTTTCAACATTATGAAGCCCTTTTTATATATTTTGATTCTGCATCAAAAGCTGAAAATATGTAGTCTCGAAGTCATTTCGAGAAATTGAGGTTTTAAGTTTCTGTTTCCAAATTCAAACGGATGTATCTTCGCCAATAATTGTCAGAAGTTAGAATTTCTTTCAACATTATGAAGCCCTTTTTATATATTTTGATTCTGCATCAAAAGCTGAAAATATGTAGTCTCGAAGTCATTTCGCGAAATTGACGTTTTAAGTTTCTGTTTCCAAATTCAAACGGATGTATCTTCGCCAATAATTGTCAGAAGTTAGAATTTCTTTCAACATTATGAAGCCCTTTTTATATATTTTGATTCTGCATCAAAAGCTGAAAATATGTAGTCTCGAAGTCATTTCGCGAAATTGACGTTTTAAGTTTCTGTTTCCAAATTCAAACGGATGTATCTTCGCCAATAATTGTCAGAAGTTAGAATTTCTTTCAACATTATGAAGCCCTTTTTATATATTTTGATTCTGCATCAAAAGCTGAAAATATGTAGTCTCGAAGACATTTCGCGAAATTGACGTTTTAAGTTTCTGTTTCCAAATTCAAACGGATGTATCTTCGCCAATAATTGTCAGAAGTCAGAATTTCTTTCAACATTATGAAGCCCTTTTTATATATTTTGACTCTGCATCAAAAGCTGAAAATATGTAGTCTCGAAGTCATTTCGAGAAATTGACGTTTTAAGTTTCTGTTTCCAAATTCAAACGGATGTATCTTCGCCAATAATTGTCAGAAGTTAGAATTTCATTCAACATTATGAAGCCCTTTTTATATATTTTGACTCTGCATCAAAAGCTGAAAATATGTAGTCTCGAAGTCATTTCGAGATATTGGCGGTTTAAGTTTCTTTTCCCAAATTCAAACGGATGTATCTTCGTCAATAATTGTCAGAAGTGAGAATTTCTTTCAACACTATGAAGCCCTTTTTATAAATTTTGATTCTGCATCAAAAGCTGAAAATATGTAGTCTCGAAGTCATTTCGAGAAATCGACGTTTTAAGTTTCTGTTTCCAAATTCAAACGGATGTATCTTCGCCAATAATTGTCAGAAGTCAGAATTTCTTTCAACATTATGAAGCCCTTTTTATATATTTTGATTCTGCATCAAAAGCTGAAAATATGTAGTCTCGAAGTCATTTCGCGAAATTGACGTTTTAAGTTTCTGTTTCCAAATTCAAACGGATGTATCTTCGCCAATAATTGTCAGAAGTTAGAATTTCTTTCAACATTATGAAACCCTTTTTATATATTTTGATTCTGCATCAAAAGCTGAAAATATGTAGTCTCGAAGTCATTTCGAGAAATTAACGTTTTAAGTTTCTGTTTCCAAATTCAAACGGATGTATCTTCGTCAATAATTGTCGGAAGTTAGAATTTCTTTCAACACTATGAAGCCCTTTTTATAAATTTTGATTCTGCAACAAAAGCTGAAAATATGTAGTCTCGAAGTCATTTCGAGAAATCGACGTTTTAAGTCTCTGTTTCCAAATTCAAACGGATGTATCTTCGCCAATAATTGTCAGAAGTTAGAATTTCTTTCAACATTATGAAGCCCTTTTTATATATTTTGATTCTGCATCAAAAGCTGAAAATATGTAGTCTCGAAGTCATTTCGAGATATTGGCGGTTTAAGTTTCTTTTCCCAAATTCAAACGGATGTATCTTCGCCAATAATTGTCAGAAGTTATAATTTCTTTCAACATTATGAAGCCCTTTTTATATATTTTGACTATGCATCAAAAGCTGAAAATATGTAGTCTCGAAGTCATTTCGAGAAATTGATGTTTTAAGTTTCTGTTTCCCAATTCAAACGGATGTATCTTCGCCAATAATTGTCAGAAGTTAGAATTTCTTTCAACATTATGAAGCCCTTTTTATATATTTTGATTCTGCATCAAAAGCTGAAAATATGTAGTCTCGAAGTCATTTCGAGAAATTTACGTTTTAAGTTTCTGTTTCCAAATTCAAATGGATGTATCTTCGCCAATAATTGTCAGAAGTTAGAATTTCTTTCAACATTATGAAGCCCTTTTTATATATTTTGATTCTGCATCAAAAGCTGAAAATATGTAGTCTCGAAGTCATTTCGCGAAATTGACGTTTTAAGTTTCTGTTTCCAAATTCAAACGGATGTATCTTCGCCAATAATTGTCAGAAGTTAGAATTTCTTTCAACATTATGAAGCCCTTTTTATATATTTTGACTCTGCATCAAAAGCTGAAAATATGTAGTCTCGAAGTCATTTCGCGAAATTGACGTTTTAAGTTTCTGTTTCCAAATTCAGACGGATGTATCTTCGCCAATAATTGTCAGAAGTCAGAATTTCTTTCAACATTATGAAGCCCTTTTTATATATTTTGACTCTGCATCAAAAGCTGAAAATATGTAGTCTCGAAGTCATTTCGAGAAATTGACGTTTTAAGTTTCTGTTTTCAAATTCAAACGGATGTATCTTCGCCAATAATTGTCAGAAGTTAGAATTTCATTCAACATTATGAAGCCCTTTTTATATATTTTGATTCTGCATCAAAAGCTGAAAATATGTAGTCTCGAAGTCATTTCGAGAAATTGACGTTTTAAGTTTCTGTTTCCAAATTCAAACGGATGTATCTTCGTCAATAATTGTCAGAAGTTAGAATTTCTTTCAACACTATGAAGCCCTTTTTATAAATTTTGATTCTGCAACAAAAGCTGAAAATATGTAGTCTCGAAGTCATTTCGAGAAATCGACGTTTTAAGTCTCTGTTTCCAAATTCAAACGGATGTATCTTCGCCAATAATTGTCAGAAGTTAGAATTTCTTTCAACATTATGAAGCCCTTTTTTATATATTTTGATTCTGCATCAAAAGCTGAAAATATGTAGTCTCGAAGTCATTTCGAGATATTGGCGGTTTAAGTTTCTTTTCCCAAATTCAAACGGATGTATCTTCGCCAATAATTGTCAGAAGTTAGAATTTCTTTCAACATTATGAAGCCCTTTTTATATATTTTGATTCTGCATCAAAAGCTGAAAATATGTAGTCTCGAAGTCATTTCGAGAAATTGACGTTTTAAGTTTCTGTTTCCAAATTCAAACGGATGTATCTTCGTCAATAATTGTCAGAAGTTAGAATTTCTTTCAACACTATGAAGCCCTTTTTATAAATTTTGATTCTGCATCAAAAGCTGACGTTTTAAGTTTCTGTTTCCAAATTCAAACGGATGTATCTTCGTCAATAATTGTCAGAAGTTAGAATTTCTTTCAACACTATGAAGCCCTTTATATAAATTTTGATTCTGCATCAAAAGCTGAAAATATGTAGTCTCGAAGTCATTTCGAGAAATCGACGTTTTAAGTCTCTGTTTCCAAATTCAAACGGATGTATCTTCGCTAATAATTGTCAGAAGTCAGAATTTCTTTCAACATTATGAAGCCCTTTTTATATATTTTGATTCTGCATCAAAAGCTGAAAATATGTAGTCTCGAAGTCATTTCGCGAAATTGACGTTTTAAGTTTCTGTTTCCAAATTCAAACGGATGTATCTTCGCCAATAATTGTCAGAAGTTAGAATTTCTTTCAACATTATGAAGCCCTTTTTATATATTTTGATTCTGCATCAAAAGCTGAAAATATGTAGTCTCGAAGTCATTTCGAGAAATTGACGTTTTAAGTTTCTGTTTCCAAATTCAAACGGATGTATCTTCGTCAATAATTGTCAGAAGTTAGAATTTCTTTCAACACTATGAAGCCCTTTTTATAAATTTTGATTCTGCATCAAAAGCTGAATATATGTAGTCTCGAAGTCATTTCGCGAAATTGACGTTTTAAGTTTCTGTTTCCAAATTCAAACGGATGTATCTTCGCCAATAATTGTCAGAAGTTAGAATTTCTTTCAACATTATGAAGCCCTTTTTATATATTTTGATTCTGCATCAAAAGCTGAAAATATGTAGTCTCGAAGTCATTTCGAGAAATTGACGTTTTAAGTTTCTGTTTCCAAATTCAAACGGATGTATCTTCGCCAATAATTGTCAGAAGTTAGAATTTCTTTCAACATTATGAAGCCCTTTTTATATATTTTGATTCTGCATCAAAAGCTGAAAATATGTAGTCTCGAAGTCATTTCGCGAAATTGACGTTTTAAGTTTCTGTTTCCAAATTCAAACGGATGTATCTTCGCCAATAATTGTCAGAAGTTAGAATTTCTTTCAACATTATGAAGCCCTTTTTATATATTTTGATTCTGCATCAAAAGCTGAAAATATGTAGTCTCGAAGTCATTTCGCGAAATTGACGTTTTAAGTTTCTGTTTCCAAATTCAAACGGATGTATCTTCGCCAATAATTGTCAGAAGTTAGATTTTCTTTCAACATTATGAAGCCCTTTTTATATATTTTGATTCTGCATCAAAAGCTGAAAATATGTAGTCTCGAAGTCATTTCGCGAAATTGACGTTTTAAGTTTCTGTTTCCAAATTCAAACGGATGTATCTTCGCCAATAATTGTCAGAAGTTAGAATTTCTTTCAACATTATGAAGCCCTTTTTATATATTTTGACTCTGCATCAAAAGCTGAAAATATGTAGTCTCGAAGTCATTTCGAGAAATTGACGTTTTAAGTTTCTGTTTCCAAATTCAAACGGATGTATCTTCGCCAATAATTGTCAGAAGTTAGAATTTCTTTCAACATTATGAAGCCCTTTTTATATATTTTGATTCTGCATCAAAAGCTGAAAATATGTAGTCTCGAAGTCATTTCGAGAAATTGACGTTTTAAGTTTCTGTTTCCAAATTCAAACGGATGTATCTTCGTCAATAATTGTCAGAAGTTAGAATTTCTTTCAACACTATGAAGCCCTTTTTATATATTTTGATTCTGCATCAAAAGCTGAAAATATGTAGTCTCGAAGTCATTTCGAGAAATCGACGTTTTAAGTTTCTGTTTCCAAATTCAAACGGATGTATCTTCGCCAATAATTGTCAGAAGTTAGAATTTCTTTCAACATTATGAAGCCCTTTTTATATATTTTGATTCTGCATCAAAACCTGAAAATATGTAGTCTCGAAGTCATTTCGAGAAATTGACGTTTTAAGTTTCTGTTTCCAAATTCAAACGGATGTATCTTCGTCAATAATTGTCGGAAGTTAGAATTTCTTTCAACACTATGAAGCCCTTTTTATAAATTTTGATTCTGCAACAAAAGCAAAATATTTGTCTCTTTTCCAAATTCTAAGATATCTTCGCCAAATCAGAAGAAGCTGAAAATATGTAGTCTCGAAGTCATTTCGAGAAATCGACGTTTTAAGTCTCTGTTTCCAAATTCAAACGGATGTATCTTCGCCAATAATTGTCAGAAGTTAGAATTTCTTTCAACATTATGAAGCCCTTTTTATATATTTTGATTCTGCATCAAAAGCTGAAAATATGTAGTCTCGAAGTCATTTCGAGATATTGGCGGTTTAAGTTTCTTTTCCCAAATTCAAACGGATGTATCTTCGTCAATAATTGTCAGAAGTGAGAATTTCTTTCAACATTATGAAGCCCTTTTTATATATTTTGATTCTGCATCAAAAGCTGAAAATATGTAGTCTCGAAGTCATTTCGAGAAATTGAGGTTTTAAGTTTCTGTTTCCAAATTCAAACGGATGTATCTTCGCCAATAATTGTCAGAAGTTAGAATTTCTTTCAACATTATGAACCCCTTTTTATATATTTTGATTCTGCATCAAAAGCTGAAAATATGTAGTCTCGAAGTCATTTCGAGAAATTGACGTTTTAAGTTTCTGTTTCCAAATTCAAACGGATGTATCTTCGCCAATAATTGTCAGAAGTTAGAATTTCTTTCAACATTATGAAGCCCTTTTTATATATTTTGATTCTGCATCAAAAGCTGAAAATATGTAGTCTCGAAGTCATTTCGCGAAATTGACGTTTTAAGTTTCTGTTTCCAAATTCAAACGGATGTATCTTCGCCAATAATTGTCAGAAGTTAGAATTTCTTTCAACACTATGAAGCCCTTTTTATAAATTTTGATTCTGCATCAAAAGCTGAAAATATGTAGTCTCGAAGTCATTTCGAGAAATCGACGTTTTAAGTCTCTGTTTCCAAATTCAAACGGATGTATCTTCGCCAATAATTGTCAGAAGTTAGAATTTCTTTCAACATTATGAAGCCCTTTTTATATATTTTGATTCTGCATCAAAAGCTGAAAATATGTAGTCTCGAAGTCATTTCGAGATATTGGCGTTTTAAGTTTCTTTTCCCAAATTCAAACGGATGTATCTTCGTCAATAATTGTCAGAAGTGAGAATTTCTTTCAACATTATGAAGCCCTTTTTATATATTTTGATTCTGCATCAAAAGCTGAAAATATGTAGTCTCGAAGTCATTTCGAGAAATTGACGTTTTAAGTTTCTGTTTCCAAATTCAAACGGATGTATCTTCGCCAATAATTGTCAGAAGTTAGAATTTCTTTCAACATTATGAAGCCCTTTTTATATATTTTGATTCTGCATCAAAAGCTGAAAATATGTAGTCTCGAAGTCATTTCGAGAAATTGACGTTTTAAGTTTCTGTTTCCAAATTCAAACGGATGTATCTTCGCCAATAATTGTCAGAAGTGAGAATTTCTTTCAACATTATGAAGCCCTTTTTATATATTTTGATTCTGCATCAAAAGCTGAAAATATGTAGTCTCGAAGTCATTTCGAGAAATTGACGTTTTAAGTTTCTGTTTCCAAATTCAAACGGATGTATCTTCGCCAATAATTGTCAGAAGTTAGAATTTCTTTCAACATTATGAAGCCCTTTTTATATATTTTGATTCTGCATCAAAAGCTGAAAATATGTAGTCTCGAAGTCATTTCGAGAAATTGACGTTTTAAGTTTCTGTTTCCAAATTCAAACGGATGTATCTTCGCCAATAATTGTCAGAAGTTAGAATTTCTTTCAACATTATGAAGCCCTTTTTATATATTTTGATTCTGCATCAAAAGCTGAAAATATGTAGTCTCGAAGTCATTTCGAGAAATTGACGTTTTAAGTTTCTGTTTCCAAATTCAAACGGATGTATCTTCGCCAATAATTGTCAGAAGTTAGAATTTCTTTCAACATTATGAAGCCCTTTTTATATATTTTGATTCTGCATCAAAAGCTGAAAATATGTAGTCTCGAAGTCATTTCGCGAAATTGACGTTTTAAGTTTCTGTTTCCAAATTCAAACGGATGTATCTTCGCCAATAATTGTCAGAAGTTAGAATTTCTTTCAACATTATGAAGCCCTTTTTATATATTTTGATTCTGCATCAAAAGCTGAAAATATGTAGTCTCGAAGTCATTTCGAGAAATTGACGTTTTAAGTTTCTGTTTCCAAATTCAAACGGATGTATCTTCGCCAATAATTGTCAGAAGTTAGAATTTCTTTCAACATTATGAAGCCCTTTTTATATATTTTGATTCTGCATCAAAAGCTGAAAATATGTAGTCTCGAAGTCATTTCGAGAAATTGACGTTTTAAGTTTCTGTTTCCAAATTCAAACGGATGTATCTTCGCCAATAATTGTCAGAAGTTAGAATTTCTTTCAACATTATGAAGCCCTTTTTATATATTTTGATTCTGCATCAAAAGCTGAAAATATGTAGTCTCGAAGTCATTTCGAGAAATTGAGGTTTTAAGTTTCTGTTTCCAAATTCAAACGGATGTATCTTCGCCAATAATTGTCAGAAGTTAGAATTTCTTTCAACATTATGAAGCCCTTTTTATATATTTTGATTCTGCATCAAAAGCTGAAAATATGTAGTCTCGAAGTCATTTCGCGAAATTGACGTTTTAAGTTTCTGTTTCCAAATTCAAACGGATGTATCTTCGCCAATAATTGTCAGAAGTTAGAATTTCTTTCAACATTATGAAGCCCTTTTTATATATTTTGATTCTGCATCAAAAGCTGAAAATATGTAGTCTCGAAGTCATTTCGCGAAATTGACGTTTTAAGTTTCTGTTTCCAAATTCAAACGGATGTATCTTCGCCAATAATTGTCAGAAGTTAGAATTTCTTTCAACACTATGAAGCCCTTTTTATAAATTTTGATTCTGCAACAAAAGCTGAAAATATGTAGTCTCGAAGTCATTTCGAGAAATCGACGTTTTAAGTCTCTGTTTCCAAATTCAAACGGATGTATCTTCGCCAATAATTGTCAGAAGTTAGAATTTCTTTCAACATTATGAAGCCCTTTTTATATATTTTGATTCTGCATCAAAAGCTGAAAATATGTAGTCTCGAAGTCATTTCGAGATATTGGCGGTTTAAGTTTCTTTTCCCAAATTCAAACGGATGTATCTTCGTCAATAATTGTCAGAAGTGAGAATTTCTTTCAACATTATGAAGCCCTTTTTATATATTTTGATTCTGCATCAAAAGCTGAAAATATGTAGTCTCGAAGTCATTTCGAGAAATTGACGTTTTAAGTTTCTGTTTCCAAATTCAAACGGATGTATCTTCGCCAATAATTGTCAGAAGTTAGAATTTCTTTCAACATTATGAAGCCCTTTTTATATATTTTGATTCTGCATCAAAAGCTGAAAATATGTAGTCTCGAAGTCATTTCGCGAAATTGACGTTTTAAGTTTCTGTTTCCAAATTCAAACGGATGTATCTTCGCCAATAATTGTCAGAAGTTAGAATTTCTTTCAACATTATGAAGCCCTTTTTATATATTTTGATTCTGCATCAAAAGCTGAAAATATGTAGTCTCGAAGTCATTTCGAGAAATTGACGTTTTAAGTTTCTGTTTCCAAATTCAAACGGATGTATCTTCGCCAATAATTGTCAGAAGTTAGAATTTCTTTCAACATTATGAAGCCCTTTTTATATATTTTGATTCTGCATCAAAAGCTGAAAATATGTAGTCTCGAAGTCATTTCGAGAAATTGACGTTTTAAGTTTCTGTTTCCAAATTCAAACGGATGTATCTTCGCCAATAATTGTCAGAAGTTAGAATTTCTTTCAACATTATGAAGCCCTTTTTATATATTTTGACTCTGCATCAAAAGCTGAAAATATGTAGTCTCGAAGTCATTTCGAGAAATTGACGTTTTAAGTTTCTGTTTCCAAATTCAAACGGATGTATCTTCGCCAATAATTGTCAGAAGTTAGAATTTCTTTCAACATTATGAAGCCCTTTTTATATATTTTGATTCTGCATCAAAAGCTGAAAATATGTAGTCTCGAAGTCATTTCGAGAAATTGACGTTTTAAGTTTCTGTTTCCAAATTCAAACGGATGTATCTTCGCCAATAATTGTCAGAAGTTAGAATTTCTTTCAACATTATGAAGCCCTTTTTATATATTTTGATTCTGCATCAAAAGCTGAAAATATGTAGTCTCGAAGTCATTTCGCGAAATTGACGTTTTAAGTTTCTGTTTCCAAATTCAAACGGATGTATCTTCGCCAATAATTGTCAGAAGTTAGAATTTCTTTCAACATTATGAAGCCCTTTTTATATATTTTGATTCTGCATCAAAAGCTGAAAATATGTAGTCTCGAAGTCATTTCGCGAAATTGACGTTTTAAGTTTCTGTTTCCAAATTCAGACGGATGTATCTTCGCCAATAATTGTCAGAAGTTAGAATTTCTTTCAACATTATGAAGCCCTTTTTATATATTTTGACTATGCATCAAAAGCTGAAAATATGTAGTCTCGAAGTCATTTCGAGAAATTGAGGTTTTAAGTTTCTGTTTCCAAATTCAAACGGATGTATCTTCGCCAATAATTGGCAGAAGTTAGAATTTCTTTCAACATTATGAAGCCCTTTTTATATATTTTGATTCTGCATCAAAAGCTGAAAATATGTAGTCTCGAAGTCATTTCGAGAAATTGACGTTTTAAGTTTCTGTTTCCAAATTCAAACGGATGTATCTTCGCCAATAATTGTCAGAAGTTAGAATTTCTTTCAACATTATGAAGCCCTTTTTATATATTTTGATTCTGCATCAAAAGCTGAAAATATGTAGTTTTGAAGTCATTTCGAGAAATCAACGTTTTAAGTCTCTGTTTCCAAATTCAAACGGATGTATCTTCGCCAATAATTGTCAGAAGTTAGAATTTCTTTCAACACTATGAAGCCCTTTTTATAAATTTTGATTCTGCAACAAAAGCTGAAAATATGTAGTCTCGAAGTCATTTCGAGAAATCAACGTTTTAAGTCTCTGTTTCCAAATTCAAACGGATGTATCTTCGCCAATAATTGTCAGAAGTCAGAATTTCTTTCAACATTATGAAGCCCTTTTTATATATTTTGACTCTGCATCAAAAGCTGAAAAAATGTAGTCTCGAAGTCATTTCGAGATATTGGCGGTTTAAGTTTCTTTTCCCAAATTCAAACGGATGTATCTTCGTCAATAATTGTCAGAAGTGAGAATTTCTTTCAACATTATGAAGCCCTTTTTATATATTTTGATTCTGCATCAAAAGCTGAAAATATGTTGTCTCGAAGTCATTTCGCGAAATTGACGTTTTAAGTTTCTGTTTCCAAATTCAAACGGATGTATCTTCGCCAATAATTGTCAGAAGTTAGAATTTCTTTCAACATTATGAAGCCCTTTTTATATATTTTGATTCTGCATCAAAAGCTGAAAATATGTAGTCTCGAAGACATTTCGCGAAATTGACGTTTTAAGTTTCTGTTTCCAAATTCAAACGGATGTATCTTCGCCAATAATTGTCAGAAGTTAGAATTTCTTTCAACATTATGAAGCCCTTTTTATATATTTTGATTCTGCATCAAAAGCTGAAAATATGTAGTCTCGAAGTCATTTCGCGAAATTGACGTTTTAAGTTTCTGTTTCCAAATTCAAACGGATGTATCTTCGCCAATAATTGTCAGAAGTTAGAATTTCTTTCAACATTATGAACCCCTTTTTATATATTTTGACTCTGCATCAAAAGCTGAAAATATGTAGTCTCGAAGTCATTTCGAGAAATTGACGTTTTAAGTTTCGGTTTCCAAATTCAAACGGATGTATCTTCGTCAATAATTGTCAGAAGTTAGAATTTCTTTCAACATTATGAAGCCCTTTTTATATATTTTGATTCTGCATCAAAAGCTGAAAATATGTAGTCTCGAAGTCATTTCGAGAAATCGACGTTTTAAGTTTCTGTTTCCAAATTCAAACGTATGTATCTTCGCCAATAATTGTCTGCAGTTAGAATTTCTTTCAACATTATGAAGCCCTTTTTATATATTTTGACCCCTGCATCAAAAGCTGAAAATATGTAGTCTCGAAGTCATTTCGAGAAATTGACGTTTTAAGTTTCTGTTTCCAAATTCAAACGGATGCATCTTCGCCAATAATTGTCAGAAGTTAGAATTTCTTTCAACATTATGAAGCCCTTTTTATATATTTTGATTTTGCATCAAAAGCTGAAAATATGTAGTCTCGAAGTCATTTCGCGAAATTGACGTTTTATGTTTCTGTTTCCAAATTCAAACGGATGTATCTTCGCCAATAATTGTCAGAAGTTAGAATTTCTTTCAACATTATGAAGCCCTTTTTATATATTTTGACTATGCATCAAAAGCTGAAAATATGTAGTCTCGAAGTCATTTCGAGAAATTGACGTTTTAAGTTTCTGTTTCCAAATTCAAACGGATGTATCTTCGCCAATAATTGTCAGAAGTTAGAATTTCTTTCAACATTATGAAGCCCTTTTTATATATTTTGATTCTGCATCAAAAGCTGAAAATATGTAGTCTCGAAGTCATTTCGCGAAATTGACGTTTTAAGTTTCTGTTTCCAAATTCAGACGGATGTATCTTCGCCAATAATTGTCAGAAGTTAGAATTTCTTTCAACACTATGAAGCCCTTTTTATAAATTTTGATTCTGCATCAAAAGCTGAAAATATGTAGTCTCGAAGTCATTTCGAGAAATCGACGTTTTAAGTCTCTGTTTCCAAATTCAAACGGATGTATCTTCGCCAATAATTGTCAGAAGTTAGAATTTCTTTCAACATTATGAAGCCCTTTTTATATATTTTGATTCTGCATCAAAAGCTGAAAATATGTAGTCTCGAAGTCATTTCGCGAAATTGACGTTTTAAGTTTCTGTTTCCAAATTCAAACGGATGTATCTTCGCCAATAATTGTCAGAAGTTAGAATTTCTTTCAACATTATGAAGCCCTTTTTATATATTTTGATTCTGCATCAAAAGCTGAAAATATGTAGTCTCGAAGTCATTTCGAGAAATTGACGTTTTAAGTTTCTGTTTCCAAATTCAAACGGATGTATCTTCGTCAATAATTGTCAGAAGTTAGAATTTCTTTCAACACTATGAAGCCCTTTTTATAAATTTTGATTCTGCATCAAAAGCTGAAAATATGTAGTCTCGAAGTCATTTCGAGAAATCAACGTTTTAAGTCTCTGTTTCCAAATTCAAACGGATGTATCTTCGCCAATAATTGTCAGAAGTTAGAATTTCTTTCAACATTATGAAGCCCTTTTTATATATTTTGATTCTGCATCAAAAGCTGAAAATATGTAGTCTCGAAGTCATTTCGAGATATTGGCGGTTTAAGTTTCTTTTCCCAAATTCAAACGGATGTATCTTCGTCAATAAATGTCAGAAGTGAGAATTTCTTTCAACATTATGAAGCCCTTATTATATATTTTGATTCTGCATCAAAAGCTGAAAATATGTAGTCTCGAAGTCATTTCGAGAAATTGACGTTTTAAGTTTCTGTTTCCAAATTCAAACGGATGTATCTTCGCCAATAATTGTCAGAAGTTGGAATTTCATTCAACATTATGAAGCCCTTTTTATATATTTTGATTCTGCATCAAAAGCTGAAAATATGTAGTCTCGAAGTCATTTCGAGAAATTGACGTTTTAAGTTTCTGTTTCCAAATTCAAACGGATGTATCTTCGTCAATAATTGTCAGAAGTTAGAATTTCTTTCAACACTATGAAGCCCTTTTTATAAATTTTGATTCTGCATCAAAAGCTGAAAATATGTAGTCTCGAAGTCATTTCGCGAAATTGACGTTTTAAGTCTCTGTTTCCAAATTCAAACGGATGTATCTTCGTCAATAATTGTCAGAAGTTAGAATTTCTTTCAACATTATGAAGCCCTTTTTATATATTTTGATTCTGCATCAAAAGCTGAAAATATGTAGTCTCGAAGTCATTTCGCGAAATTGACGTTTTAAGTTTCTGTTTCCAAATTCAAACGGATGTATCTTCGCCAATAATTGTCAGAAGTTAGAATTTCTTTCAACATTATGAAGCCCTTTTTATATATTTTGATTCTGCATCAAAAGCTGAAAATATGTAGTCTCGAAGTCATTTCGAGAAATTGACGTTTTAAGTTTCTGTTTCCAAATTCAAACGGATGTATCTTCGCCAATAATTGTCAGAAGTTAGAATTTCTTTCAACACTATGAAGCCCTTTTTATAAATTTTGATTCTGCATCAAAAGCTGAAAATATGTAGTCTCGAAGTCATTTCGAGAAATCGACGTTTTAAGTTTCTGTTTCCAAATTCAAACGGATGTATCTTCGCCAATAATTGTCAGAAGTTAGAATTTCTTTCAACATTATGAAGCCCTTTTTATATATTTTGATTCTGCATCAAAAGCTGAAAATATGTAGTCTCGAAGTCATTTCGAGATATTGGCGGTTTAAGTTTCTGTTTCCAAATTCAAACGGATGTATCTTCGCCAATAATTGTCAGAAGTTAGAATTTCTTTCAACATTATGAAGCCCTTTTTATATATTTTGATTCTGCATCAAAAGCTGAAAATATGTAGTCTCGAAGTCATTTCGAGAAATTGAGGTTTTAAGTTTCTGTTTCCAAATTCAAACGGATGTATCTTCGCCAATAATTGTCAGAAGTTAGAATTTCTTTCAACATTATGAAGCCCTTTTTATATATTTTGATTCTGCATCAAAAGCTGAAAATATGTAGTCTCGAAGTCATTTCGCGAAATTGACGTTTTAAGTTTCTGTTTCCAAATTCAAACGGATGTATCTTCGCCAATAATTGTCAGAAGTTAGAATTTCTTTCAACATTATGAAGCCCTTTTTATATATTTTGATTCTGCATCAAAAGCTGAAAATATGTAGTCTCGAAGTCATTTCGCGAAATTGACGTTTTAAGTTTCTGTTTCCAAATTCAGACGGATGTATCTTCGCCAATAATTGTCAGAAGTTAGAATTTCTTTCAACACTATGAAGCCCTTTTTATAAATTTTGATTCTGCATCAAAAGCTGAAAATATGTAGTCTCGAAGTCATTTCGAGAAATCGACGTTTTAAGTTTCTGTTTCCAAATTCAAACGGATGTATCTTCGCCAATAATTGTCAGAAGTTAGAATTTCTTTCAACATTATGAAGCCCTTTTTATATATTTTGATTCTGCATCAAAAGCTGAAAATATGTAGTCTCGAAGTCATTTCGAGAAATTGACGTTTTAAGTTTCTGTTTCCAAATTCAAACGGATGTATCTTCGTCAATAATTGTCAGAAGTTAGAATTTCTTTCAACACTATGAAGCCCTTTTTATAAATTTTGATTCTGCATCAAAAGCTGAAAATATGTAGTCTCGAAGTCATTTCGAGAAATCAACGTTTTAAGTCTCTGTTTCCAAATTCAAACGGATGTATCTTCGCCAATAATTGTCAAAAGTTAGAATTTCTTTCAACATTATGAAGCCCTTTTTATATATTTTGATTCTGCATCAAAAGCTGAAAATATGTAGTCTCGAAGTCATTTCGAGATATTGGCGGTTTAAGTTTCTTTTCCCAAATTCAAACGGATGTATCTTCGTCAATAATTGTCAGAAGTTAGAATTTCTTTCAACATTATGAAGCCCTTTTTATATATTTTGATTCTGCATCAAAAGCTGAAAATATGTAGTCTCGAAGTCATTTCGCGAAATTGACGTTTTAAGTTTCTGTTTCCAAATTCAAACGGATGTATCTTCGCCAATAATTGTCAGAAGTTAGAATTTCTTTCAACACTATGAAGCCCTTTTTATAAATTTTGATTCTGCATCAAAAGCTGAAAATATGTAGTCTCGAAGTCATTTCGAGAAATCGACGTTTTAAGTCTCTGTTTCCAAATTCAAACGGATGTATCTTCGCCAATAATTGTCAGAAGTTAGAATTTTTTTCAACATTATGAAGCCCTTTTTATATATTTTGACTCTGCATCAAAAGCTGAAAATATGTAGTCTCGAAGTCATTTCGAGATATTGGCGGTTTAAGTTTCTGTTTCCAAATTCAAACGGATGTATCTTCGCCAATAAATGTCAGAAGTGAGAATTTCTTTTAACATTATGAAGCCCTTTTTAAATATTTTGATTCTGCATCAAAAGCTGAAAATATGTAGTCTCGAAGTCATTTCGAGAAATTGAGGTTTTAAGTTTCTGTTTCCAAATTCAAACGGATGTATCTTCGCCAATAATTGTCAGAAGTTAGAATTTCTTTCAACATTATGAAGCCCTTTTTATATATTTTGATTCTGCATCAAAAGCTGAAAATATGTAGTCTCGAAGTCATTTCGCGAAATTGACGCTTTAAGTTTCTGTTTCCAAATTCAAACGGATGTATCTTCGCCAATAATTGTCAGAAGTTAGAATTTCTTTCAACATTATGAAGCCCTTTTTATATATTTTGATTCTGCATCAAAAGCTGAAAATATGTAGTCTCGAAGTCATTTCGCGAAATTGACGTTTTAAGTTTCTGTTTCCAAATTCAGACGGATGTATCTTCGCCAATAATTGTCAGAAGTTAGAATTTCTTTCAACATTATGAAGCCCTTTTTATAAATTTTGATTCTGCATCAAAAGCTGAAAATATGTAGTCTCGAAGTCATTTCGAGAAATCGACGTTTTAAGTTTCTGTTTCCAAATTCAAACGGATGTATCTTCGCCAATAATTGTCAGAAGTTAGAATTTCTTTCAACATTATGAAGCCCTTTTTATATATTTTGATTCTGCATCAAAAGCTGAAATATGTAGTCTCGAAGTCATTTCGAGAAATTGACGTTTTAAGTTTCTGTTTCCAAATTCAAACGGATGTATCTTCGTCAATAATTGTCAGAAGTTAGAATTTCTTTCAACACTATGAAGCCCTTTTTATATATTTTGATTCTGCATCAAAAGCTGAAAATATGTAGTCTCGAAGTCATTTCGCGAAATTGACGTTTTAAGTCTCTGTTTCCAAATTCAAACGGATGTATCTTCGCCAATAATTGTCAGAAGTTAGAATTCTTTCAACATTACGAAGCCCGTTTTATATATTTGAGTCTGCATCAAAGGCTGAAAATATGTAGTCTCGAAGTCATCTCGAGATATTGGCGGTTTAAGTTTCTTTTCCCACACTCAAACGGATGTATCTTCGTCAATAATTGTCAGAAGTGAGAATTTCTTTCAACATTATGAAGCCCTTTTTATATATTTTGATTCTGCATCAAAAGCTGAAAATATGTAGTCTCGAAGTCATTTCGAGAAATTGACGTTTTAAGTTTGTGTTTCCAAATTCAAACGGATGTATCTTCGCCAATAATTGTTAGAAGTTAGAATTTCATTCAACATTATGAAGCCCTTTTTATATATTTTGATTCTGCATCAAAAGCTGAAAATATGTAGTCTCGAAGTCATTTCGAGAAATTGACGTTTTAAGTTTCTGTTTCCAAATTCAAACGGATGTATCTTCGTCAATAATTGTCAGAAGTTAGAATTTCTTTCAACACTATGAAGCCCTTTTTATAAATTTTGATTCTGCATCAAAAGCTGAAAATATGTAGTCTCGAAGTCATTTCGCGAAATTGACGTTTTAAGTCTCTGTTTCCAAATTCAAACGGATGTATCTTCGTCAATAATTGTCAGAAGTCAGAATTTCTTTCAACATTATGAAGCCCTTTTTATATATTTTGATTCTGCATCAAAAGCTGAAAATATGTAGTCTCGAAGTCATTTCGCGAAATTGACGTTTTAAGTTTCTGTTTCCAAATTCAAACGGATGTATCTTCGCCAATAATTGTCAGAAGTTAGAATTTCTTTCAACATTATGAAGCCCTTTTTATATATTTTGATTCTGCATCAAAAGCTGAAAATATGTAGTCTCGAAGTCATTTCGAGAAATTGACGTTTTAAGTTTCTGTTTCCAAATTCAAACGGATGTATCTTCGCCAATAATTGTCAGAAGTTAGAATTTCTTTCAACACTATGAAGCCCTTTTTATAAATTTTGATTCTGCATCAAAAGCTGAAAATATGTAGTCTCGAAGTCATTTCGAGAAATTGACGTTTTAAGTTTCTGTTTCCAAATTCAAACGGATGTATCTTCGCCAATAATTGCCAGAAGTTAGAATTTCTTTCAACATTATGAAGCCCTTTTTTATATATTTTGATTCTGCATCAAAAGCTGAAAATATGTAGTCTCGAAGTCATTTCGAGATATTGGCGGTTTAAGTTTCTTTTCCCAAATTCAAACGGATGTATCTTCGTTCAATAATTGTCAGAAGTGAGAATTTCTTTCAACATTATGAAGCCCTTTTTATATATTTTGATTCTGCATCAAAAGCTGAAAATATGTAGTCTCGAAGTCATTTCGAGAAATTGACGTTTTAAGTTTCTGTTTCCAAATTCAAACGGATGTATCTTCGCCAATAATTGTCAGAAGTTAGAATTTCTTTCAACATTATGAAGCCCTTTTTATATATTTTGATTCTGCATCAAAAGCTGAAAATATGTAGTCTCGAAGTCATTTCGCGAAATTGACGTTTTAAGTTTCTGTTTCCAAATTCAAACGGATGTATCTTCGCCAATAATTGTCAGAAGTTAGAATTTCTTTCAACATTATGAAGCCCTTTTTATATATTTTGATTCTGCATCAAAAGCTGAAAATATGTAGTCTCGAAGTCATTTCGAGAAATTGACGTTTTAAGTTTCTGTTTCCAAATTCAAACGGATGTATCTTCGCCAATAATTGTCAGAAGTTAGAATTTCTTTCAACACTATGAAGCCCTTTTTATAAATTTTGATTCTGCAACAAAAGCTGAAAATATGTAGTCTCGAAGTCATTTCGAGAAATCGACGTTTTAAGTCTCTGTTTCCAAATTCAAACGGATGTATCTTCGCCAATAATTGTCAGAAGTTAGAATTTCTTTCAACATTATGAAGCCCTTTTTATATATTTTGACTATGCATCAAAAGCTGAAAATATGTAGTCTCGAAGTCATTTCGCGAAATTGACGTTTTAAGTTTCTGTTTCCAAATTCAAACGGATGTATCTTCGCCAATAATTGTCAGAAGTTAGAATTTCTTTCAACATTATGAAGCCCTTTTTATATATTTTGATTCTGCATCAAAAGCTGAAAATATGTAGTCTCGAAGTCATTTCGCGAAATTGACGTTTTAAGTTTCTGTTTCCAAATTCAAACGGATGTATCTTCGTCAATAATTGTCAGAAGTTAGAATTTCTTTCAACACTATGAAGCCCTTTTTATAAATTTTGATTCTGCATCAAAAGCTGAAAATATGTAGTCTCGAAGTCATTTCGAGAAATCGACGTTTTAAGTCTCTGTTTCCAAATTCAAACGGATGTATCTTCGCCAATAATTGTCAGAAGTTAGAATTTCTTTCAACATTATGAAGCCCTTTTTATATATTTTGATTCTGCATCAAAAGCTGAAAATATGTAGTCTCGAAGTCATTTCGCGAAATTGACGTTTTAAGTTTCTGTTTCCAAATTCAAACGGATGTATCTTCGCCAATAATTGTCAGAAGTTAGAATTTCTTTCAACATTATGAAGCCCTTTTTATATATTTTGATTCTGCATCAAAAGCTGAAAATATGTAGTCTCGAAGTCATTTCGAGAAATTGACGTTTTAAGTTTCTGTTTCCAAATTCAAACGGATGTATCTTCGTCAATAATTGTCAGAAGTTAGAATTTCTTTCAACACTATGAAGCCCTTTTTATAAATTTTGATTCTGCATCAAAAGCTGAAAATATGTAGTCTCGAAGTCATTTCGAGAAATCGACGTTTTAAGTCTCTGTTTCCAAATTCAAACGGATGTATCTTCGCCAATAATTGTCAGAAGTCAGAATTTCTTTCAACATTATGAAGCCCTTTTTATATATTTTGATTCTGCATCAAAAGCTGAAAATATGTAGTCTCGAAGTCATTTCGAGATATTGGCGGTTTAAGTTTCTTTTCCCAAATTCAAACGGATGTATCTTCGTCAATAATTGTCAGAAGTGAGAATTTCTTTCAACATTATGAAGCCCTTATTATATATTTTGATTCTGCATCAAAAGCTGAAAATATGTAGTCTCGAAGTCATTTCGAGAAATTGACGTTTTAAGTTTCTGTTTCCAAATTCAAACGGATGTATCTTCGCCAATAATTGTCAGAAGTTAGAATTTCATTCAACATTATGAAGCCCTTTTTATATATTTTGATTCTGCATCAAAAGCTGAAAATATGTAGTCTCGAAGTCATTTCGAGAAATTGACGTTTTAAGTTTCTGTTTCCAAATTCAAACGGATGTATCTTCGTCAATAATTGTCAGAAGTTAGAATTTCTTTCAACACTATGAAGCCCTTTTTATAAATTTTGATTCTGCATCAAAAGCTGAAAATATGTAGTCTCGAAGTCATTTCGCGAAATTGACGTTTTAAGTCTCTGTTTCCAAATTCAAACGGATGTATCTTCGTCAATAATTGTCAGAAGTCAGAATTTCTTTCAACATTATGAAGCCCTTTTTATATATTTTGATTCTGCATCAAAAGCTGAAAATATGTAGTCTCGAAGTCATTTCGCGAAATTGACGTTTTAAGTTTCTGTTTCCAAATTCAAACGGATGTATCTTCGCCAATAATTGTCAGAAGTTAGAATTTCTTTCAACATTATGAAGCCCTTTTTATATATTTTGATTCTGCATCAAAAGCTGAAAATATGTAGTCTCGAAGTCATTTCGAGAAATTGACGTTTTAAGTTTCTGTTTCCAAATTCAAACGGATGTATCTTCGCCAATAATTGTCAGAAGTTAGAATTTCTTTCAACACTATGAAGCCCTTTTTATAAATTTTGATTCTGCATCAAAAGCTGAAAATATGTAGTCTCGAAGTCATTTCGAGAAATCGACGTTTTAAGTCTCTGTTTCCAAATTCAAACGGATGTATCTTCGCCAATAATTGTCAGAAGTTAGAATTTCTTTCAACATTATGAAGCCCTTTTTATATATTTTGATTCTGCATCAAAAGCTGAAAATATGTAGTCTCGAAGTCATTTCGAGATATTGGCGGCTTAAGTTTCTTTTCACAAATTCAAACGGATGTATCTTCGTCAATAATTGTCAGAAGTGAGAATTTCTTTCAACATTATGAACCCCTTTTTATATATTTTGATTCTGCATCAAAAGCTGAAAATATGTAGTCTCGAAGTCATTTCGAGAAATTCAGGTTTTAAGTTTCTGTTTCCAAATTCAAACGGATGTATCTTCGCCAATAATTGTCAGAAGTTAGAATTTCTTTCAACATTATGAAGCCCTTTTTATATATTTTGATTCTGCATCAAAAGCTGAAAATATGTAGTCTCGAAGTCATTTCGCGAAATTGACGTTTTAAGTTTCTGTTTCCAAATTCAAACGGATGTATCTTCGCCAATAATTGTCAGAAGTTAGAATTTCTTTCAACATTATGAAGCCCTTTTTATATATTTTGATTCTGCATCAAAAGCTGCAAATATGTAGTCTCGAAGTCATTTCGCGAAATTGACGTTTTAAGTTTCTGTTTCCAAATTCAGACGGATGTATCTTCGCCAATAATTGTCAGAAGTTAGAATTTCTTTCAACATTATGAAGCCCTTTTTATAAATTTTGATTCTGCATCAAAAGCTGAAAATATGTAGTCTCGAAGTCATTTCGAGAAATCGACGTTTTAAGTTTCTGTTTCCAAATTCAAACGGATGTATCTTCGCCAATAATTGTCAGAAGTTAGAATTTCTTTCAACATTATGAAGCCCTTTTTATATATTTTGATTCTGCATCAAAAGCTGAAAATATGTAGTCTCGAAGTCATTTCGAGAAATTGACGTTTTAAGTTTCTGTTTCCAAATTCAAACGGATGTATCTTCGTCAATAATTGTCAGAAGTTAGAATTTCTTTTCAACATTATGAAGCCCTTTTTATATATTTTGATTCTGCATCAAAAGCTGAAAATATGTAGTCTCGAAGTCATTTTCGAGAAATTGACGTTTTTAAGTTTTCTGTTTCCAAAATTCAAACGGGATGTATCTTCGCCAATAATTGTCTGCAATTAGAATTTCTTTTCAACATTATGAAGCCCTTTTTATATATTTTGATTCTGCATCAAAAGCTGAAAATATGTAGTCTCGAAGTCATTTCGAGATATTGGCGGTTTAAGTTTCTTTTCCCAAATTCAAACGGATGTATCTTCGTCAATAATTGTCAGAAGTGAGAATTTCTTTCAACATTATGAAGCCCTTTTTATATATTTTGATTCTGCATCAAAAGCTGAAAATATGTAGTCTCGAAGTCATTTCGAGAAATTGACGTTTTAAGTTTCTGTTTCCAAATTCAAACGGATGTATCTTCGCCAATAATTGTCGGAAGTTAGAATTTCTTTCAACATTATGAAGCCCTTTTTATATATTTTGATTCTGCATCAAAAGCTGAAAATATGTAGTCTCGAAGTCATTTCGAGAAATTGACGTTTTAAGTTTCTGTTTCCAAATTCAAACGGATGTATCTTCGTCAATAATTGTCAGAAGTTAGAATTTCTTTCAACACTATGAAGCCCTTTTTATAAATTTTGATTCTGCATCAAAAGCTGAAAATATGTAGTCTCGAAGTCATTTCGAGATATTGGCGGTTTAAGTTTCTTTTCCCAAATTCAAACGGATGTATCTTCGTCAATAATTGTCAGAAGTCAGAATTTCTTTCAACATTATGAAGCCCTTTTTATATATTTTGATTCTGCATCAAAAGCTGAAAATATGTAGTCTCGAAGTCATTTCGCGAAATTGACGTTTTAAGTTTCTGTTTCCAAATTCAAACGGATGTATCTTCGCCAATAATTGTCAGAAGTTAGAATTTCTTTCAACATTATGAAGCCCTTTTTATATATTTTGATTCTGCATCAAAAGCTGAAAATATGTAGTCTCGAAGTCATTTCGAGAAATTGACGTTTTAAGTTTCTGTTTCCAAATTCAAACGGATGTATCTTCGCCAATAATTGTCAGAAGTTAGAATTTCTTTCAACACTATGAAGCCCTTTTTATAAATTTTGATTCTGCATCAAAAGCTGAAAATATGTAGTCTCGAAGTCATTTCGAGAAATCGACGTTTTAAGTCTCTGTTTCCAAATTCAAACGGATGTATCTTCGCCAATAATTGTCAGAAGTTAGAATTTCTTTCAACATTATGAAGCCCTTTTTATATATTTTGATTCTGCATCAAAAGCTGAAAATATGTAGTCTCGAAGTCATTTCGAGATATTGGCGGTTTAAGTTTCTTTTCCCAAATTCAAACGGATGTATCTTCGTCAATAATTGTCAGAAGTGAGAATTTCTTTCAACATTATGAAGCCCTTTTTATATATTTTGATTCTGCATCAAAAGCTGAAAATATGTAGTCTCGAAGTCATTTCGAGATATTGGCGGCTTAAGTTTCTTTTCCCAAATTCAAACGGATGTATCTTCGTCAATAATTGTCAGAAGTGAGAATTTCTTTCAACATTATGAAGCCCTTTTTATATATTTTGATTCTGCATCAAAAGCTGAAAATATGTAGTCTCGAAGTCATTTCGAGAAATTGACGTTTTAAGTTTCTGTTTCCAAATTCAAACGGATGTATCTTCGCCAATAATTGTCAGAAGTTAGAATTTCTTTCAACATTATGAAGCCCTTTTTATATATTTTGATTCTGCATCAAAAGCTGAAAATATGTAGTCTCGAAATCATTTCGAGAAATTGACGTTTTAAGTTTCTGTTTCCAAATTCAAACGGATGTATCTTCGTCAATAATTGTCAGAAGTTAGAATTTCTTTCAACACTATGAAGCCCTTTTTATAAATTTTGATTCTGCAACAAAAGCTGAAAATATGTAGTCTCGAAGTCATTTCGAGAAATCGACGTTTTAAGTCTCTGTTTCCAAATCAAACGGATGTATCTTCGCCAATAATTGTCAGAAGTTAGAATTTCTTTCAACATTATGAAGCCCTTTTTATATATTTTGATTCTGCATCAAAAGCTGAAAATATGTAGTCTCGAAGTCATTTCGCGAAATTGACGTTTTAAGTTTCTGTTTCCAAATTCAAACGGATGTATCTTCGCCAATAATTGTCAGAAGTTAGAATTTCTTTCAACATTATGAAGCCCTTTTTATATATTTTGATTCTGCATCAAAAGCTGAAAATATGTAGTCTCGAAGTCATTTCGAGAAATTGACGTTTTAAGTTTCTGTTTCCAAATTCAAACGGATGTATCTTCGCCAATAATTGTCAGAAGTTAGAATTTCATTCAACATTATGAAGCCCTTTTTATATATTTTGATTCTGCATCAAAAGCTGAAAATATGTAGTCTCGAAGTCATTTCGAGAAATTGACGTTTTAAGTTTCTGTTTCCAAATTCAAACGGATGTATCTTCGTCAATAATTGTCAGAAGTTAGAATTTCTTTCAACACTATGAAGCCCTTTTTATAAATTTTGATTCTGCATCAAAAGCTGAAAATATGTAGTCTCGAAGTCATTTCGCGAAATTGACGTTTTAAGTCTCTGTTTCCAAATTCAAACGGATGTATCTTCGTCAATAATTGTCAGAAGTCAGAATTTCTTTCAACATTATGAAGCCCTTTTTATATATTTTGATTCTGCATCAAAAGCTGAAAATATGTAGTCTCGAAGTCATTTCGCGAAATTGACGTTTTAAGTTTCTGTTTCCAAATTCAAACGGATGTATCTTCGCCAATAATTGTCAGAAGTTAGAATTTCTTTCAACATTATGAAGCCCTTTTTATATATTTTGATTCTGCATCAAAAGCTGAAAATATGTAGTCTCGAAGTCATTTCGAGAAATTGACGTTTTAAGTTTCTGTTTCCAAATTCAAACGGATGTATCTTCGCCAATAATTGTCAGAAGTTAGAATTTCTTTCAACACTATGAAGCCCTTTTTATAAATTTTGATTCTGCATCAAAAGCTGAAAATATGTAGTCTCGAAGTCATTTCGAGAAATCGACGCTTTAAGTCTCTGTTTCCAAATTCAAACGGATGTATCTTCGCCAATAATTGTCAGAAGTTAGAATTTCTTTCAACATTATGAAGCCCTTTTTATATATTTTGATTCTGCATCAAAAGCTGAAAATATGTAGTCTCGAAGTCATTTCGAGATATTGGCGGTTTAAGTTTCTTTTCCCAAATTCAAACGGATGTATCTTCGCCAATAATTGTCAGAAGTCAGAATTTCTTTCAACATTATGAAGCCCTTTTTATATATTTTGACTCTGCATCAAAAGCTGAAAATATGTAGTCTCGAAGTCATTTCGAGAAATTCAGGTTTTAAGTTTCTGTTTCCAAATTCAAACGGATGTATCTTCGCCAATAATTGTCAGAAGTTAGAATTTCTTTCAACATTATGAAGCCCTTTTTATATATTTTGATTCTGCATCAAAAGCTGAAAATATGTAGTCTCGAAGTCATTTCGAGAAATTGACGTTTTAAGTTTCTGTTTCCAAATTCAAACGGATGTATCTTCGCCAATAATTGTCAGAAGTTAGAATTTCTTTCAACATTATGAAGCCCTTTTTGTATATTTTGACCCTGCATCAAAAGCTGAAAATATGTAGTCTCGAAGTCATTTCGAGAAATTGACGTTTTAAGTTTCTGTTTCCAAATTCAAACGGATGTATCTTCGCCAATAATTGTCAGAAGTTAGAATTTCTTTCAACATTATGA